>NW_028327178.1:50253333-50404848 GCF_987537825.1 Furipterus horrens | reverse complement strand
TGTCTAGGGTCACATGGAATAAGCTACAAAGCTATCTGCAGATGGCTGCTATTTGTGCTGGGCTTGGAGGTGCTCAGGTGAAACAGGCTGTGAACCAAGGCTAGCCGCTGCTAGTGCTGGGCCTAGGGCAACTTAATGAGAGGTATAGGGCACACTGAGGCCAGGTGCTGCTTTTTGAGAAAAGTTAGGAAAATCTGAAACATGGGCCAAGACAAGCCATTCATATGGAAAAACTACTGGAAACAGCTTGGGTGGATCTGAAAGCTGGGTGGGGTAGTGCCTCAAGGAATCACCAGGGTGAAGCAAAGAGTGTGAACTAGGTTGATGTAGTCTCATATATGGCTCTGTCTGCTGGCTCTGTTGGGGGAGGGCTCAGAAAAGGAACAATGGCTTCTGCCAGCACTTCTGTCTGGGAGAAAGATGCCCCTCAGCTCTCACTCTGATGCTGGACAATTAGGTTCCTCCCTGTATGTCTCTGATGCCTTTCAACCTGTTGTCATGGTGCTGGAGCTCAGAGGGAGTGAATCCAAGTAAGTCTGTGTACAGGCCCTTTAAGAGGAACTGGGACTCTAGGAGTTTCTGTCCTCCAGAGCTTCAATCACTGCTGGTTTTTATAGCCAGAAGTTATGGAGATTTATCTTCCTGGCCCTGGAACCCTGGGCTGGGGGGTGCCTGGTATAGGGCTTGGACCCCCTTGCTCCTGAGATATCCCTCCCAATTTTTAACTGCCACACGTGGGTATGGGACCAGTTCTGTGTCTCCACCCCTCCCACTAGTTTCAATGTGGTTTCTTCTTTAATTTCATAGTTGTAGGACTTCCATTCAGCTCAATTTTTGACAGTTCTGAATGATGGTTGTTTATGGTTTACTTGTAATTTTGATGCTATGCAAGGAAGTAAGTCGTGTTTAACTATGTTGCCATCTTGATAGGAAATCCTGAGATTTTTCTCTAAGTGAGAACTTGAATCTCTTGCCTTTGACACATGCAGTCCTTTTTCATGGCTAGCTAAGGCTGAAATCTCACACTGTTCTATATATAAGTGTGACATGGGCCAGAAGTCATCAAACCACCTTACAACCTCTAGGAAAACCTAGGACCTTACAAAAGAGAGCACAACACTTAACGTACTGAAGCTCAGCATCCTATTCCTCTGACAGAGATTCTGCCTTCACACCATGCCTGTGAATTCTCATCTTGATTACAAGTCTAACAAAACAGATGAGAATAATCCTATCTGTGCGATATTTTATAACTTGCAATATAACCTCTATATCAAGCCCTACTCCATGCATAACACCCTGTGAGCAAACCTTCTGTGAACTTTGCTGGTTGTATTCAATCACAGAGGTGATGGTTTGTCTTTCCAAGGTGGCTTAGACATTAAAAATAGTCTGTGACCCATCACAAAATAGGTCAGGTTATCCTGCAGGCCCCAGAGAGATGTCCTGGAACCTCAGAAGCTGCACTGGCTTCAGGAAGATTTTCTGGGACAGAGCTGGTCCCTGGGAAAGTGAGGAGAAGGGTGCGGGATGCCCTCAAAGTGTCCTCGGTAGAAGGAAGCCTTGTTTGGTTATCACTTTCACAAAGAGTGACAATTGCCTATGCTGCAAGTGTCATGACTAGAAAATTATCTCACCACTATCAACACCACTTATTAAATTTGAGCTTGATGAGGGGAGATAATCAAGGACTAAACATCATGTTTTTATACTAATATGGTAGTTTTCATTTCAAGTAAATCCCAGTTTACAAACAACAACAAAAACCAAAAAGTATCTGTGACACTGAAGGCCTGAGTCCTGGCCCTGGTCCTGTCACTTGCTGTGTGACCTCAGGCAAGTTCCTTGGCATTCCTGAGCCACCCTCCTGTGGGTAGGAGTGCATGTGGGGAGTGAGGCTATGGCTCAGAAGCACTTGGCATTCCTCAAATGTGCTCCGTTGTTCCAGAGCCATCTCAACAGAAAAATTACCTAGGGACTCAAAAGTAATGTTTTCAATGATTTCAAGTTAAGTGCCACTCCCATGCCCAAACAGGAGCAAGGAAGAACTGGTTAAGCAGCCAGGTTGCTCACAGCTGGGTGCACTTTGATATTGTCACGTGGAAAGGGTTAAAGCTGGTATAGCACTGAGGAGGCTTTTTCAGGTGAGCTCCACCTGGCCAGTTAGTTTCTTCCCACCAAAAAGCCTGAAGAACTAAAGCCCCTTTCCACTAATACTCCTACACTTCACATCTCAGAGACAAAGACAGAGAACAAGAGCGATACAAGACCCAGGGAACTGGGGTGGTGGGGAGGCAACCTCAGGCAGCAGGCATTTTTGCAGAACTGCATGCTTCTGTTCTATAGTTATTAGGAAACAGGGTGGCTATGGCTACAAGAATACAGACCAATTAAAAATATGTAACCATTCTTGATAGAAACATTACAAAATGATATCCTTCACTTTTTTCTTTGCCATCATTGCTCTTTCGTTGTCAAGCAATTGATAGATTTACTCTGGTTGTCTCATGAAAGCCTGTCTCATCATTCTAATATGTTATAAAACCAAAGGCATTAACATAATCATCTACTTCCTCTGTATTTCCAATAGCACCTGGTAGAATATTATGCACAAAGGGTATTTAAGAGATTCTATCTGTGACCCAGCCAGGCACCCTCAATGCTTGACCATTTTTCAAGTGGTTATTATCACATGGTCTCTGTAGGAAAAGCAATAGAACTTTCAAATAGTTTGAAATAAGAATATCTATTTTCAGTTTGAAATATATAATACAATTATATGCTATGAAATGGTAATTTATTAAATAGACACAAAGTTCAATACTACTCTCAGATTTTTACCTGTGCATTGTACTATTTATATTTTTATATCATTAGGAGATGGTCTCCATGGCTCTCTCCCATTCCTACATATCCTGCTGTGTGTGCCAAGGACACAAAGCTCAGACCAGTCTTTTCTTGGAAAGTTTTTCTCAGGGCTGGGTTTGCAGTGAGCAACCTTGAAGGCTGAGGGGGTACCTCCCTCTTCAGCAAAGAGTACGAGTGCTTATGAATCCCCAGCTCAGTGTTCCCCAGAAGTGACATAGGCTCACTGTGTGCGCTGCAACCATCTGCACCCACTGGGTCCTGCTCCTTGGACTTGGGGACAAGGGAAACCTGACTGCTGATGCTGACTGCTGTGCCCAGAGAAATAAAGTCCTTTGTCTCTTACCCAGGAGTCCCATGACTTCTGTCAGCATCTCTGGAACAGGCTAGCTTGTTATGCTGTAAGTAGGGTAAAGTCAAATCCCAGACCCATCAATATTTTATTTCAAATAATGATCAAGTGTCTTCACTTGACTGTAGAATTGAATCAAGAAAACAACTGGATTCAAAGATCCTGCCTATGACAATAGAATTTAGCATTGGATACTTTAAAAAATGATTTAAGCCTTTTTAAAAAAAACATCTCGCCTACCTTGGGCTCTTTTACATTCAGTTCTGAGTGTGCACAGAGATTCTATCTGTGACCCAGCTAGGCACCCCCACTGCCTGACCAGGGATTTGGTTTATTTGCTTCTACTTTCATCTCTTTCTGAGGCACTGTGGCTCTGCTGAAGGCAACTGGTTTTGTGATCTGATAGTTGATAAAGTTTTAAATACAAAAAATTTGAGTGCAACCAGCCTCTGCCTTTGGCCCAGTTCCACCCTTAGTCCCTGCAGTAGTAGGTCAGAATGGCCATGTTACGTTCACTCATTTCAGTTTGCTCTCCGTATTCTCTGAGGCTTTCCACATCCCAGTTGTCTACAGCCCTGTGCTTATGCCTCACTGTGGTTAACCATTTGCTGTATGAGGCTCAGGGCCTCCCCATCTCACCCCTCCTGGAGGGCAGGGTCTATGTGGCTGCTTGAAGAGCAAGAGGGCTCCCAGTGGCAACTCCATGATACTCGATGAGGGAGTCAATCCATTTATCATTTCTAGTTCTCATTGGCAACAATATTTTTCAACATCATTCTGTTGGGTTTGGAAAAGTGGGAAAGCAGCAAGTAGAATTTTTAAACAGTTACCCAGGAACCATAGAACTGCTCTGTGTTTCTGGCATAAAAGGTAAAGCACACCTCAGACTAGAAATGTTTTCCCTCTTGGTTTAATATGCTATTCCATATCGTTTCTCTGAGACAAAGAGCCACACCAGGCCTTTCTTAAACTTTCCTCCAAACTAAACCTGGAAAAACAAGTAACAGTTGCTAAAGAGAGCCATAAAACTTAACAGAACTATTCTTCTATTTAAAAGTTAACAACTATCAGCTCTCTTTCAGTTATTATGCAACTAGTATGTGGAAGCTTAAATATGAAAAAAAAATGTTTAATGAAATTTGCAAAACTACTATTCAGCACGTCTAATATGCAGATAATTCTTATAAAGTCATCAACTTCACACACAATACTTAGATGTTGCCACTTAAAACATTAGATGATGTTTAATTTTACCTCACGCTACAAGTCAACCCTGACCTCATCATCTGCTCCCCAAGTCAGCCCTCTCCATTTATCATCAAGATGTCCCAGATTTAACACACAAGAGTCCTCTCAGCCTCTCCCCTCCCCTTCCTTTTGGTCTTACAGAATCATCAATAAAACTCCATTCAAGACACCGCCACATTTATTGCTCCTCCTCATTTTCAGCCTCACTGCCTTAATCTAGATCTTCAATACATGCCTAGGTTAATGAAACAACTTTCTAATGAGAATATCATTAACTCCTTTTCTTTTAACTTGAAATAATTTTTAAAATTTTCATTTACAGTTGACATACAATATTATATTAGTTTCAGATGTACACCCCATTGATTAGACATATATAACTTACTAAGTGATCACCCCAATAAATCTAGTTCCCATCTGACACCATACAGTTATTAGAATATTATTGACTCTACTCCCTGTGCTGTACTTTACATCCCTGTGACGACTCTGTAACTACCAATTTGTACTTCTTAATCCATTGAGTCCTTCTGTCCCAATTCAAAACATGTCTAATCTAATCTAATCTCCAACATGACCAAAAAAAAAAAAAAAAGTCTATTTTTTATTGTGATGTTCCCCTCTTCCCAAAAAAAGCCAGTAACCAACCTCACTTGCACTGTTCCTTCCCCATATCTGGTCCAACACTCATCTTGCACTGGATCTGTGGGGTTCAGAATAATGAGAAAGTTTGCCCTGTGTTTCCTTGACTGTTGAAGGACATGCAGCAAAACCACCCAATAATAAAAAGCAATTGTTTTTAGTGTTGATATACAAGAAATGTGTCAAAACCAGCATCCCTGTGAGAAATTATAGCACAAAATTTAAGTTATCCTGTTCCAAAACACCAACAATCTATTCTGGAAGGACTAAGATGGCCAACTCTTGAGAGCAGCCCAGAACAGTAGTAGCAGCATTATTCGTATCCCCAGAAGCAGAGATAAAATATCACGTTACACTCCTGGGTGGTTACTAGAAGAGACGTGTCTGCATACAAAACTTACAATAGAGAGCCAAGCATCTGGTAGAATACATTACTTGAGCCTTCTTTTGACAGAACACACACAAACTATATCCAAACATGTTCAATATTCCTTGTAAACATTTAAGTCAAAGTGCAGAGTCAGCAGCAGCTTGAGCCTTACAAATCTCTTTTGCACACAAATATTTTTTTTTCAACAGATTCCAGACACACACAATCCATGTGCTGAGAGATATGCACGTGCAGCTTGAAAAAGCAGTCACATGTCCACACCCATTTGTCCTGCTCCAGGTCTGGTGCCCAGAGCATCCACCTACTCACCACCCCCCCCCGCCCCCCTGCCCCATGCCGGAACACTGAGTGCCCTCTGTGGAGCCCCGTGGGAGGAACCTGGCCAAGGTGCACACTGTGCAGTGATGCAGCATACCTGCCCTGCAGCTGTTCAGCACACTCCCGCCATGGCTTGCTTCCAGTGCACACTTAATATATCAACATATAAATAGAATGTAGCTCTGTAGGCCTCAACCCCAGCAAAGCCAAAGGTGACTATTTTGTGACTCCCTGAAATAAATTAAGTTTTCCTGGCAAGTTGCTTCACTATAATAAAGATAAAGCACTCTAATAAGCCAAGAATTCCCTCAGGTCAGATGGATCATTTGATTATAATTGCAATGCATTAGAAAAGCATAATTACCTTGTTACAGCTCCTCCCACACCAGAAAAAAATATTCTCAGGCCTTTTGCAGAGGAATGTCTTCTGGTCTTGTACATTTGGGATCCAAGTTTGTAGCCCTAAGGAGAGGTGGTAGCATTTTATAGTTCCTCTTTGCCCTCCACCTGATTAGAAGATAGAGACTTCCTTCTTTCATCCAACCAGCCAGGTGACAAACACAAGCTGCATGGATCCTAGGAGCCTGGACCTCTGCAGGGTGCAGGGACACACAAAAGGCAGCAGATGTGGCCCCACCCTTGAGGAGGGCAGGCTCTGGTTTAGGCTTTCTCCAGGCCAGTCCAGCTTTGACAGCCACATACATGGCCACTTTCGTATTCCCTGTGGCTTAACAGTAAGAAATTCAACATATTCCAGGACAAAATAAAACTGAAAGAGTTCATTAGATCCAAACCACTGTTATATGAGATGTTAAAGGGACTGGTTTAGAAAAAAGGAGGATCAAAACTATGAACACTAAAATGAAAACTGCATCACAAGAAACAACAACAGAAGCTAGGGAATTGAAACAAAGGCAAACTAAATAGGCAATGAGAGTGGAAAAAGAACTATAGGTATGGGGAGCATATTGGGGGGAGGTCAGCAGGGAAGGGGAAGGGGGAGAGGGAGGGAGATAGTATAGGAATTAAGAAACATCGTAGGTGGGAATGGAATAGACAGAGAGAGGTTGAGAAGAACTATATGCACAACCAATGGACATGGACTAAAAGGGGGGGACAACGGGAGTGAGGGGGGCCACCGGGTGGAGGGGAGCAGAGGGAAGGGAAATTGGAACAAATGTAACACTGTGATCAATAAAACACATTTAAAAAAAATAAAAAGAAAAGAAAATTTCAGTGTTAAAGGGTGACCCCCCCTCTTTGGAAAAAAAAAAAAAAAAGAAATTCAACATATATTTTTATGTTAACCTGCACCTCCTCTTAGAGCAAGCTTTATCTCATTTAAGCACCAGAACAAGCTTATAAAGTAGGTACCATTATCTCTACATTACAGTTGCAGACACTGAAGTTCAAATAATTCAGCAACCTGCCGAAGTTACATAGTTATGACATGAGAGAAGAGGATCTGAGGTCTGAACAATGCCCAATTCAGGCTCTACAGCAGGAAACACTGAGCTCTAGTGTCACTGCCAGGGAAAGACATTGCTCACACAGGTATTTAACAGGTGACAAATCCTTTACTAGCTCACAGATCTATCACCACTGTACCTGCCTTAGTGCAGGCTGGCTCTTTTTTCCCATTCAGATTCCTGCAAGTCTCCTAACTGGCCTCTCTCTTCTAGCTTCACACTACTTCCAGTTATCTTCCAAAGATACAATTTTGACCATGTCATCCTTTTATAAAATTTTTCTGTGGTGCTCCACTGCCTTCAGAATAACATCCAACACTCCAGGCCCTGACCCTGGATTCCCGCAGTGCGTCCTTCACCAGCCTGACCCGTCCAGTCCTATTTCTGCGCCCTGTGCGGTAGGCACACTGCATGGCTTGTGATCCCAGACTGCCTGACTCTTCACCTCTCGCTCCAGCACTTCCCTATTCTACTATGACTGAATTACTGCCACAGCCTGAGCCTTGGGCAACTGCATTTGGGTGTGCTGTGGTACATCTGTTATTTTCTAATTGCTCTTTGATGCCTTTAGGAAATGAAGATTTGGAGATACTACAGAGGGAAGAATGTCCCAGAGACTAAAAATGCTGCTGGTTGAGCAAAAGTGCCACTTTTTACTGCTGCCAAACAAATAAGTGGCCAAATGTCTCGTAAGGTTATCTGAGGCAAGTCCAGGGTCTCCATTTATAACAGAACTAAAAGTAGAGATGAGGCATGACATTGTGAGGCTGGCATCATGTGCTAATGGTGCTAACAGAGGACACTTCATTTAGCCTTGTGCATGAGAAAGTATTTGGAAAGGACTGAGCCTCTTAGATGACTGTGACAACCCCTGAGGAGCCTTGATCACCTATGACATCCAGCTGTAACATGCAATGATCTGGTTTATAAATCATGTGGCTTCCCTGCTCAAAGTCTTGCATTTACTCTAGTGATTCCATCCCAAACACAGAAGTGGCTGACCCTGAAATAATGTTAAAAAAAAACAAACTAAAGTATCTGTACTAATATATCAATAAATCCCCCCAATTCTAACAGAAATATATATTATATATCTTACATGTATATTAAAGTACATATGTAAGGTATATCTCATGCCTTAGGATCTGAAAAATGTGAATCAATACTATTTTTCTATGGTTCTGAATTTTAATTCACTCTCAGTTTTAAAATAAGTTTCTATCAACTACTTTAGTTCTATTTCTCTTAGTTATAAATGTTCGGTTTCATTGAGTTTGTTGAGATTTTTGTTTAGTATTTTCTTGATATGGGGATTTATCTCACTCAATACATACATTGTACAAAGTCACAAAATATTTCACTAAAAGCAATCAGTAAAAAGCAATCAGAAACCAGAGGAAATTTTAAGGAACTTGGATAGAAATATTTATAATCCCAAAAATTATTTTTTATCAACTTAGTTTGAGCCAACGGCTAACCTACTGGTGATACCATGAAGGTCCTGTGTTCTCAGCTGGGAAGAGGGAGGGGCTGTGACCTGCCTGCTGGAGCACATACTGCCAAGGGCCCTCATCTTCCCTAGGACTGGTTTCAGCTGCTTAGCTTTACTGCATGCAGGTGGTCATTCATTCATTCATTCACTCATGCATTCAGCAAACACTCATCAGTGTTTTACTACGTGTTAAATAATACCCCACAGTGATGGAGATAAAAATGAATAAGACAATGCCTGCCATTGATGAACTTAGGGTCTGGCAGACCAACACCCTAATAAGAACAAAGAGAAGAATGTGATGAGTGCACAAGCTCCCGGAGGAAAGAGCACTCACTTCAGGGAGGTTCTCCCAAGAATCCAGGGGCTTCAGCAGGTCGGAACTGAGGGGAGAGGGCCCTGCAAAGGCAGTGATCATGTGAGCTGCAGCCCTTCAGTGAGAGCTACAAGGTGTGTGAGGCATGCGACTGAGAGCTGTCACCAGGGCTCCTGGGAATGGGCTGAAAGACAAGGATTGAAAGCTTCTGTCAAGGGGGCTTCATGTCAGGATAAAAGTTTATTTTATTCACCAGTAAATGAGGGCCCTGTGATTTCTGAGGGGGCTCTTTAAGAAGACCCACCTGGCAGCTTGTGCAGAACTGATTGGAAAAGCAGGACCAAAGCAGGGGTCAGACCTAGGACCATGGCCATAGTTCCAGAGAATGGAGCTGAAGACCAGTGGCACCACCAGCATGATGTGGAAGCGAGGAAGGGGTGCTCAAGTGTGTGTGTGTGTGTGAGAGAAAGAGAGAGAGACTTCCAACCAGCTCTCTCAGCCACCCGCAGGAGGCCTCTCTCAGCAGGATTTCAGCATGGAGTACCTGAGGGAGAGGCAGTGAGGACCTGAGCCCCAGAGCCATGCTTTCAAGACACCTCTCTGGGAGTAGATAAATAAAATGAATTACTGAGAAAGGAAATAGAAAATGCAAGCCCACTGATCCTGTGCTTGGATGTCACAGCAGGGTCAAATCCTACAAGAATTTCAGAGGGCTTCCTCTCCATTTCTGTGCTTGCCTCAGTGTTGTGGGTTCAATTGTGTCCTCCAAAATGATGTGTTCAAGACTTAATTAACCCCAAGTACCTTTGAATAGGCCCTTATATGGAAATCGGGTCTTTCATATTTAATCGAGTTAAAATTCGGTCATCTGGAGTAGGGTGGGCCCTATTCCAATATGACTGCTGTCCTCATTAGACAAGAGACACAGAGACACAGGGAAGATGTCCTAGTGACAACAGCTGCAAGCCAAAAAACACCAGGGAACACCAGAAGAGGACAGAGGCATGGAATGGATCCTCCCCAGCACCTGCAGAGTGAACTCAGCCAACACCTTGACTGCAGACTCTGGACCCTAGAACTGTGAGAGAATAGATTTCTGCTTTCTAAGCCTCTCTGTTTATGGCACTGTGATGGCAGCCCCAAGAAACCCAGTACCTGGGTGGTCCAACAGTGCCCTGTGACCCACTAGGGAAGGTCTGGGGCTCTGGACATAGTCATTCCAAATGCTGACCATCCTCTCAGATTTCCACTGAAAAGAGCCAGACCATTATGGGGCACTCGGAAAGAGCAACCGCTGTGATTATAAATGGGCCACAGGGGACACGGCCCAGTGTGAGTGGAGAAAAGGGAACTCGCAAGGCCAGGTTCCCAAGCTAAATCTTAAACTGGTCCTGCACTCAGTTTTGTCTCCCTCCTCTGAGAAGAAAAAAAATTCTGTTTTTTGTGTTGGCATTTTAAGTCTCATAAGGACAGTTTACCCATGAGAAGCCCAGAGAAGTCAGTTCAGTTTTTAAAAAAATCCCATTTGAGGTACACCCAATCCTCAGGTATTTATTTATTGCTGTTAGCTATAATGAGATAATTATCTGTTTAATCATCCCAAATCAATAACCTGTGCCCATCACTCCAGGGGCTCTGGGCTGGGCACAGTGATGACTCCACCTTCCCAGAACTGAGTGACGGCAGGGGAGCCGGCCAAGAGGGTCTACTGACCCCTTACACACACTGACTGCCTGGTCAGGGGTAGAGGGAACCACCAATTTATCCCCAACTTTATTTTTACTCCAAACAGAACAAGGAATTGTGTGGGAGAGCACCACTTTAATATCTCCAGGGGGTCTCTGGACTGAAATTGCATGTGACCCCGCCCCCCAGAATAACGACTCTGGTAACAGCAGCGACAGCCTGTGTATATCCTCGGGTCTTTAGATGCACCACCTCAGATCTTCACAACCACCTGGCATGAGTGACCCCAATTAGAAAAGAGGATGCAGGCCTCCTAGAACACATCAATTCCAATGGGGACATGGAGAGAACAGGTCAAGAAAACATTTGCCAAGTAAAAAATCTAGTACCATCACCCCTTTAGTTACACACAGCATGCTGCTCCATTACACCAACCTCATATTACCTGTGATAGACTTGCTGACCATTTCTATTTATCTACCTGACACTTAAAAGCACAAGATAAGGTTGCCAGACCTGACGGAGAGGGTTGCCAGTTACCTCTGAACAGAGCTAAATAGCTTTGACTAATGGAACGATATAGCACAGCAGCCCTTTGCAACCCACAAACATATAAAATATTCCCCCTCTGTGGCAGTGGTTCTCAGAGAAGAGCAGAGAGGTCAGAGTTTGCAGGAGCATTTTTTCACAAACATACACACTCCATTCAGGATTCACTTGTCAGAACGGAGGTGGGGGCAGTTTGCAAAAGCTCCCTGATAATTCTGGGAGATGCTCACTTCAAGTTGAGAGTGACTACAAAAAGATTCAATGAAAGACGCTGGAATAACTGGTCATTCACAGGGGGAAGATGAAAAAGGCTCTTTACTGACACCCAACTGTAAAGATAAATCCTCTTAGCATCAAGAACTTAATTGTGAAAGTTGGCAAACCCTATAAAATTATAGGAAATTATGAGAGGGAACTCCCTAAAAAACTGAAATTATCTTTTGGAGGGCAGGCCCCTTGTAGTACAGGCTACCCCCACTAAGTGAGTGTTCCAAGAACCCATCTGTATTAGTGTATCAGCCGGCACTATTGTGAGAGGCTGCGTTCGGCTTCAGTGAATATTTTTGGAGACTTTTTCAACACATTTGCCCATTTCATGATGGGTAATTTACAAGCACACCTGTCCACACTGCACTGAGTGTTAAGCAGTTTTTGACCAAAAATGGCATGACCCTGGAGGCACCCCCGCACTTCATCTGATCTCACCTTGAGCGACTATTTTGTTTCCCTGGATGACAAAAGTCCTCAAAGGGAAACGTTTTCCTCAATGTGGAAGAGGTGAAACAAAAAACGGCAGAAGCACTAGAAGGCATTAAAATTTACCAGTTCTAAAACTGTCTTGAGCAGTGGGGGGGAAAAAAAAAAAAGGCTCAATAGGTGTATTGCATCAAATGGAGAGTATTTTGAAGGTGACTGTAGTTTAAACATGTAAAAATAAATACACAATTTTTTAATAAAAAAATTCCAGGTTTTTTTGGGTCCTCCTCATATGTTCATGATCTTGGGGTATGTACCATAAACAAACAAAAAAAAAAACCGATAAATTTAACTACATTAAAATTTATACTTCTGGCCCTGACTGGTATGGCTCAGTGGGTTGAGCGTCATCCTACAAACCAAAAAGTTCCTGGATCAATTCCCAGTCAGGGCACATGCCTGGGTTTCGGGCCAGGCCCCCAGTTGGGGGCATTCAAGAGACAACCAATTGATGTTTCTCTCCCTTCTCTTTCTCTCTCCCTTTCTCTTAAAAAAATTAAATAAATAAAATATTTCAAAAAGAATTATACTTTTGTTCATCAAAAGATATTACAAAAAACAAAAAATGAAAAAGACGCGCCACAAATCAGAAGACATTTTGCAGCATCTGCAAACTAAAACCATAAGGATATAGCATTTCATTCAGCAAACTGGCAAAAATTTAAGTTTGACTATATAAGAGTTGACATGAATAAGGAAGAAACCAAGAGGTATTTATGTCACTGTGATTTTGACTTGTATTTCCCTAATGACTAGAGATGTTGAGCATCTTTTCATGTACCTACTGGCCATTTGTATATCTTCCCTGGAAAAATGTTTATTCAAGTCCTTTGCATACATTCAATTTTACTAGGTAATGCTTAATGGAACTTGAGAAGATACACAAATGACCAACAGGTACATGAAAAGATGCTCAATCTCCAGTCATTAGGAAAATGCAAGTCAAAATCACAATAAGACACCTCTTCACATCCATTAGGATGGATACTATGAAAAAATTAAAAAATAGGTGTTGGTGAGGATGTGGAGAAATTGGAACTCTTATTATGCATGGTTGATGGGGCTGTAAAATGTTGCAGCCATTGTGAAAAGGAATAGCAGTTCCTCAAGACATTACAGCAGAATTACCATATAATACAGCAATTCCATTTCTGGCTATATACCCAAAGAAACTGAAAGTGGGACTTGAATAGATATTTGTACACCGATGTTCATAGCAGTGTTATTCACAATAGTTAAAAGTTGGAAGCAATGCAACCATCTGGTTGATAAATGAATAAACAAAACATGGAATACTTATATACATACAAGAAAGCAAATTCTGATACACTGGATGAACCTAGAGACATTATGCTAAATAAAGTAAGCCAGACACAAAAGGACAAATATTTTATGATTACACTTATATGAAGTACCTAGAATAGTCAAATTCATAGAGATGGAAAGTAAAATGGTGATTGCCAGGGGCTAGGGGAAGGAGAGAATAAAGAGTCATTGTTTAATGGGAAAGAGTTTCAGTTTTGTAAAATGAAAAATTCTGGAGATGGACGGTGGTGATAGTTATATAACAATGTCAATGAATTTAATGCCACTGAACTGTACACCTAAAAATGGTTGAAATGGTAACATGTTCTGTATATTTTATGACCATTTAAAAAAATAAACAATTAAATTGAACATGCGCACACCCTATAGCCCAACACACTGACTCCTGCGAACGTACATTAGAGGAGTTGTGGCACAGGAACCAGAAGACGGCGGGGCATGTGCACAGAGACATGGTTCTGTAATGACAACCTGGAAGCAACCAAACAACCCACAAGACAAGAGCAGAGATCCAGACAATGGAATAATAAAGAACAGTAACAATGAATAAATTACAACTATATGCATCAGCATGGATGAATATCTAAAACATACTGTCAAATGATATATCACAGGAGAGCATATAAAATAAGACTCCTTTTGTTGCTTATTCAAAAATAAGCAAAACTAACTGTAAAAGAAAAATAAAAAAGGCAAAAAAATATAAATCTTTAAAAACATAAGCAAAACTAAACACTATACTTCTTTAGGATATATAAAGAAAAGCAAGAAAAAAATTAATATAATTAAACAGAATGCTGACTTGAGGGTAGGAGATAATTATACATGAATTTTTAAAACCAAATGGGAATGTTCTATTGCCTAAAATGGTATTATTTTTACTATTCTTTGCATTATATATATATACACACACATACACACATATATATACACACACATATATAAAATATATACACACATATGTGTATATACATAAATTTAAAATATATTATTTTTATACATAATGTAGTTTCTAATTTTTAATAATTAAAAAAATTAAGGTCATGAACTTATAATTGAAAATCTCACACCTCAAACCCTCTCAAATATTCAGAGGCAGGAGGTGAGTCTGTGCCTCTGACCCTCTGCTTGCAGCCTAGGCCAGACTGCAGCTGTCATCTCCTGTGGGTCACGGGATTGGTGGAGACCACAGACCACTAACTCCAACTCCAAAACATTCTCTGAATGTCTTTAGCTGTTGCCAGAACAAGGGCACCTATGGGGTTGCATGGAGGAATGAGGGACTCTTTTACAAAATTTTAGTACAACCCAAATCCTTACAACAAACAGAAGGAACAGAGAACTGTATGTGAGTGCTGTATAGTCTTTAACAAAGGAGACTGTGACAACTATTCAGAAAACCTGGCAGATGTCACATCATGGTTTCAATGGAACATATACATATCAGAGTGGATGCACTATAAAAAAAGTTTCCAAACTTGTTAAAGAGAAAAATACAATGGAAAGAATGCGTCAAAGACCAAAATAAATAAATTTTAAAAATAGATTCAGTCCTAAGAAGCAGCCAGGAGGCAGGGCAATGGAAACCAGGTGATGTTTTTTATCTTAGAATTTCCATATATATCATCTGAGGTGTTCGAACTGGGTAATTTACAATAAAAATCATGCTCTAAGAGGATGAAAAAAATATGATGTCACTTAGAGAAGGAAATCAGGAGCCACAAAAGTGAAAAAGGCTTGAAAACACCAATGATACTTAAATCTTCCTTCAAAAAGGAACTTCTGGAAAACATATAACGAGGAAAATGTGAGCTAGCAGAATGGTATAATGGAAAAAGAATGCCAGATGGAAACCGCAGATCTAATAGGTAACTACACACAACCAACAGGCAGCAGAAGTAGGGTGGGCTGGGGCATCTGACAACTCCGGACATGAGATTCTTAGCTCTGCTGCTTACTAGCTAAGTGACATATGTCAGGTTTGTCAACCACTGTGACCCTCAGCTTTCTTATCATTAAACTATGAATATAAAAATGCCTATTTTAAAGGGTTGTTAGACAAACATTTGGAAGCATTTAATATTCAATGGTGCATAATAAATGATATGCCCCAGACCTCCATTTTTCAAGTACACAAATGCAAGAAGATATAAATGAGCTCTAACCTCACCAGCTCTGAAATTTTGTTTCCCTACCATGGGAGGCAGAATAATTCCCCTCTCCCCCAAAATGTGCACTTCCTTAGTCCACTGAATTTGTGATTGTATGATGCCATATAGGGAAGGGTGGTTGTTAATCAGCTGACCTTGAAACAGGACCCACGTGAATTATCCAGGTGGGTCCAATATAATCACAGGGTCCTTAAAAGTGGAAGAGGGAGGGAGAAGAGAGAATCAAAGTATCTCAGCCCACTGTTGCTGGCTTGGAAGATGGAGGAAGAGACCTTGAGCCAAGAAATGAGGACATGTCTAGAAGCTGGAAAGGGTAAGGAAATGGATTCTCCCCTGGAGCCTTCAGGAAGGAATACAGCCCTGCAAACCTTCATTTTAGCCAGTAAGACCCAGTTCAGACTTCCAAACTACAGTAGTGTAAGATAATAAATTTGTATTGTTTTAAGGCACTAAGTCTGTGGTAATTTGTTACAGCAGCAGTAGGAAAGTAATACACCTGTCTGTGGTACTAAAACCTGCTATGCTTGGGACTGGACCATACATTAGTAATGTAATATATGATTACATTTGCCAATTTATTCATGTATGTTATCCATGTGCATGTGGATATATAATTTTTAAAAAACTGTTTAAATGTTACTAAATTACTAGAATATGTTTTATACTAAAGAACAAGAAGATGTCAATGAATCAAGGTCCATCCCGGGCTTCACCATGAGCTTCCTCAGCTCTGGGATCTACCCAGAGCAGTTTGAAGTTAACTCATTCAATTTCCCCAAACGTTTTAAAGTAAAGTCATTCAAATTTCTCAAATGGATTGAAGTAAATAAGGCACTTTTAATTGTGATTAATCAAATAATAATACTAAAACTTCTATTACCAACCCTAAAGGTACCACCTGAGGCAGACAGGTAAATTAGTTGCATATACATTTTGAAAATCCATAGCATTATGGCTGTCATTATACTTGCTCCCTGAAAATTCCAGGTTTTGTGGGTGTTGTTAAAGGAAACTGCACAAATCACCAACTCCTTCACTTGTCTGCATTTTTTGTTTAGAAAAAGGGAATTCAGAAGTACTAAGTATCATGTGTATAGATATCTGGAATTTGCTTTAAAGTACTCAGAGTAGAGGAAGGGAGGAAGGACAGAAGAAAAGAGATCAAACAAGAGTGGAAAAATGAAGACAGTTGTTGAAGCTGGGTGATGAGTATTTGAAGGTTTATTGTATGATTCAAATATTGTCTATATTCAAAACTCTCCTTAATTTAAAAAAAAAAAATCAGCTATGCTTCCTAACTGCCAATATACTCCAACCCAGCTTGGGCTGTGTGTCCTGTTGAGAAGTGGTTCTTTGCTTCTGGAGCCAATCAAGCTGGCCTGGGAGCAGAGTAGTTTTCTGCCTTGCGTGAGCCAGCGAAAACAGGAGAGGGAGAGCTGGACTGGAGGAATGAAAGCAGCTCCGACCCAGCAAGGTCGGGGAAGCAGGCTCTTCCTTGATGACACAGCTTCCCTTAGATGTCAGTCTGCCCTTAGAGTGCGGCCCAGAGATGGGAACACAGGTTCCCTGCTTCTAGCCACCTGATGCCAGCTTGTTTCAAGAGCCATTTAACTCTCCATTAACTTGATTTGGTAAGTTTCTGGATGGCCACCAAGTGCACTGAGAAATAAATTCCCGAACAGCAAGCACATCACAATTTACTGCATCCATTAACTGATGCGCAAGTCAGTACTCCTCGGCACAAAAGCAAATTATTTCTGTTCTCTCATTTCCCCTCACGTCCTTCCTAGTTTATTGTGCATTCAGTGGACTCCTCTCACTTTCTGCAGCTTTCTGTTTCGCTATTATTCCATTTACTTTTCCCATCCCTTAATCTTTTACAACACAGTTTGCTATCACCATCTGTATAATTTTTGCACACCTGACCAACCTCTCAAGGCAAAAATCACTCAAACCTTCCATTCATCCCACTTCAAATGTTCGCCAAGACCAAGGGAAACTTGGCCATGCCACTGAACTGTTCTGCGTCCTAGACTGTTCTGTGCAAAGGGAGATGGTCTGGGGTTGCTTCATGGAGAAAACACTGCATCTGTGGGGAGAAGACCTATGAGGCAAGAGATCTGGTTTGATGTTTAATTTTCAATTCCATTTACCAAATATATGAGCAACTATTATCCCTTAGCACTATGGCTACAATGACCACAGCCCTGCCCTAAGGAAGCTTATAGTCACTCAGATCTACCTGGCTTTCTCAATGAGTTATCCATTCATTCCTTAATCTTCTCTGGGTATCTAACAAGGGTGATGAAACAATCAGCATGAAGCACTATCCTGAAATGGCCATTATCTTGTTTCTCAAGAATCTCTCCTGCTTGAGCAGGTACTTGCATCCCTGAATGCTTATGAATAAGAGAGCTCTGAAAGTTAAAATCGTGTTAGTGGAAGAACAATCCAGATAAAGGTATGAACAAAAAGAGCAACACAGAACTACTTGTTTACTAAACCAATTATTAAGACATATTGGCCTCCAAACTCACTCAGCAGAACTGACTCTAGGAGACATTAACATGTTTTCCAGGGAGACAGCAGTTGTTATTATAACCTTGAAAAAAGAAATGGTACTTTCATCTCCTCTTTACAATCATAGGTATTTGCAGCAACCCCCTTTGTACATCACTAAAACTAAACATGCACGAAGACCTCCATTTGACCAGAGGCTTGTGGTCACACAGTGCTCTCTTACCACATTGATGTTCTCTCTGACCTCTCTGAATATAAGACAGATGCTGATGTTGATCTCTGGAAAATGTATCCTTAATAATGGGAGGGGGAGGAGGGACGATCCTAGTTAGGATAGGATCTCTTATATTGGGTCGGTCAGACAGTCTGTTTAGTTTTTTCTGTAAAATAAGAGACACATTTTTCATTTTCACCAGTAACTTTATTGATTTGGATATTATGAGCATGTCGGCTATCTCTGGCTATTGGCTTCTGGTGGGTAGAGGCCAGGGGTGCTCCTAAATGTCTTCCAATGCATAAGACAGCCCCACAGCAAAGAATTATTAGGCCAAAATGTCAATAGTACCAAGAGACTTCACAAACCACTTTCGACATGTTTGATCACTCACAGCACCTTCTCCATATACTGCACAAAACTTTTTTTGGGTTTCAATTGCGTTTTTACCTTTCTTCAAATGATAAAGCAGAATATGCTAAAAATGTTGCATATATTCTTCCATCTTCAATATTAATATTTAAATAGCTACACAAAAATTCACTAATTTTGGTATTTTTTTAATGCACGCTGATATGACAGCTGTCACAATACAATCTAACAAAATTGTTTCAAATGAAGTTAAAGGCAACTAAGCACTACTAGAGCCATTGTATGGAAAAAACTAAACGAACTTTTTGGCAAACACCTAACAAAAAAGCACATTCATGTTTCTGGCAGAACTCCTATCACTGACTCTTCCCCACTGTGCGCACGCATGGCCACGCACAGGCGCACACCCCATCCTGCTGGAGAATGTGCTTCCCAGTGGAGCTGCCCACTGCCTGCCCCTTACTGTTGCTTCCTCCCGTGAGCTTCCCACATTTCAGGGTATGTTTTTGGAGGAACATAACACACACTGAAACACACCAGTTCCAGACTTCTGTGATGTCATCTATGAGTTAGGTGGACTCTCGCCTCAGTACAGTATCTGCAGGACCAGGTTTTAATTTGTGATCTCTCACTCTGCTGAGCCTGGTTTGCTGATGTGTTATAGCTGCTACAGAATAATTCAGGGTGGAAGTAAGCCAGAAAGGACTCTGTGAGTCTGCTTTCCAACTCTCAAAGCAGTATATTCTACCTTATATACGGACAGGTCAGTCTAACCTGACTTTAAAAGGCAGTTATTGGGCAAAACTGTGTATTGTGTGGAAGTGTAGGAGGGCAATCTCAAAATAGACAACTCTATTTCCTGTTCTAAAAGCAAACGAAATGCCATGCCTTCATTCTCTTCAAATTGTTTAAGGTCACCTAGACCTCCCAAATCTCCCCCATGGTAATTTTCAAATTATTTGTGTTTATTGACCAAATATTAAAGACCATCACCTCAAAAACTGCTATAAACCCTCAGGGCTTTACATTAAGAGTACCTATAAAAACAGCTTTGCAAGAGAAGACAAAAATCACCTATGCTCATTCTTTGAGTTTTCTACTTCATGTAAACTGGGGATAAAAATACATCTGTAATACCTATAAATGCAAAGATTTATTATTAGTCTATACAGTCACTTAACTAAAATGACAATATTGCCCTGCAGCAAACAGTTAACATGTAACATTATCTCTTAAAAACTGCACTAGCAAGTTCAGAGCAGGGGCAGAAAATGGGCTCCTGAATGTTTCAGTCAGATGGCTGCCTGCTCTGCTACACAGCTACAGAAGAGAAAGGAACAGTCCTCCAGTATGGCAGTAGGAAAACGTTTTTGGAGAGAAATGCTGTTAGCCATGAAATTATTGACTAAACTGTTATTTCTTGAATAGTATTGAAGAAGAAATAACAAAAGTGAAAAATATGTTCATTCTTTTAAACCAACACTCGACAGTAAGATTTACTTAATGGCACCTCAGAGGGCCTGTATTTAGTGAATGTAGATTTTAACTTCAAAAAGCTCTGTCTGCCGCTATCAGTCTCTGCATCATCAGATGTGTCTGACATATACTGCCAGGCAATGAGACTTGGACAGCAGGCAAATATGAGACAACTGGGCCACTATATTCAAAGTGACCCCAAACATAAGAAATTAGGAAAAATGCACTGGAAGTCCTAAGAGGGATAATGAAAAAGAAATCCACATAGAGACACATCATAGTGAAACTACAATGGTAAAAAAAAAAATCTTAAAAGTCAGGTTACACACAAAGAACGACAATTAGGCTGACAGCTGCTGCAGTGACAACAGATACCAATAATTAGTAGAACTATATTTTCAGCAGTGCTGAGGCAAAATAACTGTTTCACCTAGAATTACCCACCAAATTAAGTTACCATTGGAAGTCAGGGCAAAATGAAGTTAATTTTTAAGATATACAAAGACTCTACTTGTGTTTGCTGAAATAACACTAAGAGATGCATTCCAGCAGGAAGAAAAAGAACCCCGTAAGAAAAGTAATAACTGCCATTGGTAAATTTAAATCTAAAGTGTGAATCAACATTTTTAAATGGGAGCTTAAGATGGGGAGGGTGGGCAGAGATGACACTAAATGATTGTCAGCAAGTCACAGTGTCATAAGGAGCTTATTTCATTGAGGAGAATGATAAATATACTTTTAAGTATGTTTGTTAACATTTGCAAGGCAATCAGTAAAATAACAGAGAGAAGATACTGCTTCTAAATCCATAGAAAGAATTAAAAAACAAGCCCAATATTTTTGACAGAAGGCAGGAAGGTTAAAAAAAAGGAAGTAAAAAAGCATGGTGTCATGAAATGTAAAATATAATAGAACTAAGTCCAATTACAATTTCAATCACAATAACTCAAAGGAATAAACTCACATATTAAGATAAACTCAAATGATCTCACCCACATATCCTCAAATATAACTTGTTTAAAATATATAGAAAAGCTGAAAACAAAGTAGAAAAATTATACCAGCAGAAAGTATCTAAAAGAAAGCTCATGTAGCAATATTGATATAATATGATACTGATACCAATATCAAACAAATTGGAATACAAAGCAAAGCATTAACAGGGATAAAGAATATACTTAATAACAGAAAAAGGACAACCTACCAAGTTTTAACAATGATGAATTTTTATGCACCTAATAATAAAGCAGCAAACGCCTTCCCAAACCAAATTAACTTTCTTTATTATGCTGAAATATAATCCAAAAAAGCAACGAAGAAAGCCAGCCCACTGATAGGATGAACCCCTTGGTTAGGGAGACCGTGACCTTGCCTTAGTAGCAGTTTCTGTCCTGCAGGTGGCTATGGAGCCCATGTGGTCCCAATTCTGCACATTTCTGAAAGTAGTCAAGGGCTGTTTTTTTCCTCTGTGTGTGTCAAGGAACTCAAATCCAACACTCAGTGTTTAGCCTGAATCCCCTCAGTCATCCACTCAGCTCTCAAGAACTTGAGGGAGACAGCCTAGAAAACAGCTGCCATCCCACTAGGCACCTGACTGGCATCTTCGGTGGTTTTACTCACTTCACCTGCTATCAATTAGATTCTAAAGCAAGCTCCAAGATCACCCACCCTGATAGCCGGTACAGGCTGCCATGGCCACAGTGTCTGCCTCATTCTGCTGGGCACTATCCTTTGTTAACATTCCAGTAGTCACTTAAACCAGTTTCAGTTTTTAAATACAACTGGGAACTGCCCTTACCACAAGACACTTCTTACCGCTTTCTCAAAATGTGTCCTTATAACTGTTTAAACTTCTCTGTCTCCGTTTAAAATCCTTACTAAATGTCAAAATGGAGCCTAGTGCAAGAACTAAGCAAAACTTTTTTATAATGAATGTCAACCACCCTACTAAGTTTAGTTTCATTTATTTGTTGCTTTTAAGATGAAAGACCCAGAAAATTTTTATGTGAATGTCCTGCCTTCCCAGACTTGACTACCCTGTAGAAGAAAACACGATGACTGATAACACAGGCAACAATCTGTACAGAATACAGGAATACTCCTAAAAGGTGCTACAGAAAGTCTTCCTTCATCTGACACAGCCACAGATATCCACAGGAATGATTTTAAGTCTCCTCATGCTTCCTCAGGTACCTAATTCAAGGGGGGAAGTAATTTGGGCAAGGGACTTAACAGGGCTTATCCAAGGACATTTAAGAATATATATATACCACATTTCATTGATTTAAAGATACACATTTTCAATCTCTGCACTCAGGTGCACACTATGATATATATTGAGTTGGCCAAAAAGTTTGTTTAGTTTTTTCCATAAGATGACTCTAGAAGTGCTTAATTGTCTTTAACTTCATTCAAAACAATTTTGTTAGACTGTATTATGATAGCTGTCATTTCAACATGCACTTAAAAAAAAATTACCAAAATTGGTGAATTTTTGTGTAGCCATTTTAATACTGAAAATGGAAAAAGTGCAACATTTTGACCTATTATGCTTTATTATTTCAAGAAAGGTAAAAATGAAACTGAAATGCAAAAAGAAACAAAGATTTGTGCAGTGTATGGAGAAGGTGCTGTGACTGATTGAATGTGGTTTGCAAAATTTCATGCTGGAGATTTCTTGCTGAACAATGTTCCACGGTTGGGTAGACCAGTTGAAGTTGATAGCGATCAAATCAAGATGTTAACTGAGAATAATCAACATTCTATCTACCATGTGGGAGATTGCCAACACTCAAAATATCCAAACCAGTAAAGTGATTGGTGAAAATGAAAAACATGTCTTTTCATATATGGCCAGCCCAATATCATGTCATAATTTAACTGGCATCATGTTTAATTTTCTCTTACTATTGTACCTTTCCATTGATGAGTCAATGGAATGTGGTTCACCAATGGGAACAGCTATCCCTAGCCTGATTATGTGACACAGGATTAAAAAGTGAGGAGGATTCATTTCTTTACCTTCTTTATTTTGCATATATGAAACCTGGATATATAATAGTAGATATATTTATACATTTCATACATAAACCCCTGAATTTTCTCTACTTCTATTCAGAAAAGGGAAAGAAGTTTTGATTTTTTAAAAATTAAGTATTTACTCTGACCCTTATAAGGGGACAGTTACCCACTGTGCCATGTACTGGTTGTGTGACTGTCACGCCTAATAAAAGTGGTGGTGCAAAAAAAAAAGTGGTGGTACAAGATGCACCTTGTTAAAACCTGCTCTAAGCATTGCTGTTCTCTAATTCTCCTGCAAGAAGGGCTCCAACCATCTACAGTCGTTTCAAAGGGAACCTCTGAAGATGTTTTGCAAGAGTTTGAGAGGAAAGGTGAACGTGTAGTACCCCCTTTTTACCCACCTCATGGCAAAATTAGAAAATGTAGGCCCTCCAGAAAATAAAATAATTAACCAAGCTCTAGACTTCTAGGATTTGAACCCAGATATAGTAAGCAGGAAGACAAGACAGCTTGCCTAAGAGTACTGGAAGAAACCTTGTGATGTTCCCTCACAATCATGTCAAAAATCCTCCTTCAAGAGGAAAGAGCCTGACACCCTTGTCAAGACCAAATGCAGCTCATCACCACATGCTCATCTGGTCAACCAGGATTCTTACTCTAAAGTTCCAAGGGGGTGGAGGGAGATATGTCCTGCTTGCCTCTCACAGCCAGTGGTACTCAACTGCCTGCCCCACCAGACGTTTGGCAATGCCCACAGACATTTTTTGATCATCACAAATGGAGAGGTCTGTTTCTTGCATCTAGTGGGTAGAAGGCAGAGATGCTGTCATGTATGCTACAATGCACAGGACAGCCCCCAACTACAAAGAATTATCCAGCCCAAAGTGTCCAGAGTACAGAGGCTGAGAAACCCTGCTCTAAGCAGATTATTGTAAGGTGATTCCTGAAGCAATTTTGATGTGATGTTCCTATGAGCATTGTATCACATTTGGGCCCCATCACTTAGGTGACCCCAGGAATAACCTATTTGAAAATAAATCCAACCCCCTCCCCCCCAAAAATATCCTATACCAGAGAACTCTTAGAAACAAACAAGAAACTCTCAGTGTTATTTTAAAACTGGAAAGTAAAAGAATGGTCTGGCCAAGCCCCTCCATTCAATCAGTTAGCCAGAGGGAAAATTGTCTTTAATTCACACGCAATAATGTTCCTGCAACTCAACTCTAGTAGGAATGTTCAAAGCTCTTGATTATTAAAAGTGTTTTAAATACACATTTTAGACCAAAGCAGACAGGCACTTGTTGCAAAAAATTATATCATCTTTAAACTATAATGTTTCCTACGACTTATAAAAAAATAATAAATGGAGGATTTTTCAGAAATGATTTTGTTTCACTCATTTATGAAAAAAAAGTACTGCTAATCCCTGTAAGTAAATACAGATGGCCAAGCATTCACAAGCCTCTTCGCATCCCACTCCCAGTGTGGTGGTTCGACAGTCCTGGGAGGAATGCTTGGTGCCCTGACCTCCCATCACTGGTTCCCCCAAATTGCCTTCTCCATCTCCCCATCCTACTCAGATTCCAGCCAGAAGAGACAAAACCTTGTGTGATGGGAAAACAACCCACAAGGATCTACTCCAACTGTTCAGAAATAAACACAAATATGTATTTAATAAATAAGTATTGCTTTGCGTGGCAACCAGCTTACATCAGCATCTAAAGATGAATAATGTTCATATTCCAGTGCCACTGTCTGATGAGTGTATCCCACATTTTCTACATTCTCTTGTTCTGATAAAACTGCTGTGGGTCACAAGAAACAATATCTGAGATGTTGGCAAACAAATGAGAACCCAACCTCCCACACAAACATCCTTTAAGAAAAAGAATTAATCAACCTGCACAGATACACAATGAAGGAAAGGGCCCTGGGAGAGCTTAGGATCTCTCTCCAATCTGAGACTCCTCTCTGGGTCAAAAATTCACATGCTGCTTGATCAATTGCTCAACAGTAAGACAATCTATATGATTGTGTTATGTGTGTGTGTGTGTGTGTGCGCTTAAAAAGTGTAAGCTGCTTATTTGGCTCATAATCATACTCCTCAATGTATAATGGCTCACATTTGAGTCAGAGAAATACCAAGAAAGTATACTCAGGAAATATTCATGCAGTATTTTCTAAGCATTTCAATATCAATGACTCTTGATTCTTCATTTGAGGATGTTACCTAAATTATATTACAATTTAGTATTTAATATTATATTATATAAAAACACCACTTATAGAATAAAAATTTAACAGATTCCAAGAATAAAATGTAAATTTTGAAAAGGGAAATATATTTTATTTATTCGCATAGCACAAGTTTAATGCAGTTAACTCCCTAGTAAAAATCTAAATTATTCAGAAATATATGCTTGGTCTACTACTTTTTAATTATTTTTTTTAAAAAAGGCACATGAACATTGTACATTTCACTAAAATTCACAGAAGTTCCATTCTAGCACTTGAACAGCAGTAGATAACATATTGGTTTTGCTATCACCATTATATAAGATTCCCATCTGTGAAAATGGCTGGATCTTAAATCTCTGGGGGAAATGAGTATGGCCTGCAAACCGATGGCTGCTTGCACAGCCTCATTACTTCAAATGTGGCCATTCCCAATGGATCATCCTCTGCCTGAAAGGTCACCTGAGCCCAGCTCACAGGAGACAACTGGGTGTGGCATTATCCCAGTGATGGACACCCTGAGCCTGGCTGAATGTTCAGAAGCTTTTCTTATCACTATGTGATTTTATGACCCATGGTCATTATTAAAATACTTGACCTAGAGTAGAATTACTGGCTTGTACTAACTGTCTTGAAGCAATCATTTACAGAATCAGAAATTCTTCACCAAGAGATTTAAAAATAATGTTATGGCTCTTTCTCAAGGAAAACTAAAGATGATAAAACCTTAACTCATTCAGCACATATTTACTGAATGCTTGATCAGGGGAGGAATGTGTAGACACACATATATACACAAGAAGGCAGATATGAGTATTCTAAAATGTCACTGAAGGATCAAGTGAAACTCTCAAACTGCTGATTGGAGTAGACACTGTACCAAAAAGGCACTTCCAAGATTTATACAGAATTTATCTAGTCAGGATGGAGGCGCAGGTAAACACGCCTTGCCTCCACGCACAACTATAGCAAAAAATACAGCTACACTACCAAAAAAAAAAAAAAAAAAAAAATCACCCGGAATTGTCAAAAAGTAGAGCTGTGTGGGAGCCCAACAACCAAGGATTTAAAGAAGCCACATTCATCCAGATGGGTAGAAGGGGCAGAGACTTAGGTGTGCAGATGCGGAGTGGTGCAGAGGCACGGAGCCAGGAATGGGAGGTCCCACACCCACATGTGGTAGATAAAACATGGGAGGGATACACTGGGAGCAAGGAATCCCAGTCCCAATCCAGAGCACTCAGCCCAGGATCCCAGAGCCAGGAAGATAAGTCCCCATAATTTCTGGCTCTAAGAACCAGTGGGGGTTGGGCCTGTGGAAGAAACTGTGTCCTCTTAAAGGGCCCACAATGGGCTTAGGACTCACACAGACCCACCCGCTCTGGGATTCAGGACTAGCGCAACGGCTGGAAGGATACCAGTGGCATATAAGAAGAAGGTGAAATACAAGTGGGGAGACAGCTTCCTCCCAGGCAAAACTTCAGAGGTCAGGCAGTGGCACTGTCCCCTCTGTGAGCCCTCCTCCACACAGGGCAACAGAGTGGTGAGAAGGGTTCCCCACCCTGGTAATTACCTAAGGCTCCACCCCATACAACTTAACAGGTGCACTAAGACAAGGGGTCAAAGAAGCTCTACCTACTAAATAGAAACTAAACCCAAGGAGACTGCCAAAATGAAGAGACAAAGAAGTAAAGCACAAAGAAAAGAACAGGACAAAACTTCAGAAAAAGAACTAAATGAAATGGAGATAAGAAACCTATCAGATGCACAGTTCAAAACACTGGTTATCAGGATGCTCAAGAAACTCACTGGGCACTTCAAAGTCATAAAAAAGACCAAGGGAGAAATGAAGGTTGTATTAAGTGAAATAAAGAAAAATCTACAGGGAACCAACAGTGAAGGGAAGGATTTGAAACACAAGGAAGGAAAAAGCACTCAATCAGAACAGCAGGAAGAAAAAATAATTCAAAAAAACAAGGATAGGGTGAGGAACCTAATCTTTAAATATTCCAACATCCAAATCATAGGGGTGCCAGAAGGAGAAATGGAAGAGCAAGAAATTGGAAACTTACTTGAAAAAATAATGAAAGAATACTTCCCTAATTTGGTGAAGGAAACAGACAAACAAGTTCAGGAAGCACAGTGAGTCCCAAACAAGTTGGACCTAAAGAAGACCACACCAAAACACATCATAATTAAAATACCAAAGGTTAAAGTTAAAGAGAGAATCTTAAAAGTATAAAGACAAAAGAAGAGAGTTACCTACAAAGGAGTTCCCATAGACTATCAGCTGATTTCTCAAAAGAAACTTAGCAGGAAAGAAGGGGCTGGCAAGAAGTATTCAAACTAATGAAAAGCAAGGACCTTCAACCAAGACTACTCTATCCAGCAAAGATATCACTTAGAATAGAAGGGCAGATAAAGTGATTCCCAGACAAGGTAAAACTAAAGAACTTCATCATCACCAAGCCACTATTATATGAAATGCTAAAGGAGATTATATAAGAAAAATAAAATCAAAAGATAAAAATTAAAATGGCAATAAATTCACAATTATCAATTAATGAACTCAAATAACAAACTAAGCCAACAGCAGCATAGGAACAAAATCATATGTATGGGGATCATTTGGAGGGTTATCAGTTGGAAGGAGGCAGGAGGAAATTGGGGAGAAAGATGCAGGGATTAAGAAGCACAGATAGGGGAGACTTCCAGCCAAGATGGAGGTCTAGACAGAC
This sequence comes from Furipterus horrens, assembly GCF_987537825.1. NCBI lineage: Eukaryota > Metazoa > Chordata > Mammalia > Chiroptera > Furipteridae > Furipterus > Furipterus horrens. The sequence goes on along the minus strand of NW_028327178.1, from coordinate 50,376,691 downwards.
ATGCTGGGTCTCCCTCCACAACTAAGAAGGAATATAACTATCTTAAAATTAGAGATAACCAGAAGTTCCAGAAAATCAAGCTGCATGGAAGTCCAACAAACAAAGATATAAAGAAGAAATACTCATCCAGACAGGTAGGAGAGGCGGAGCCAAGGTGGAGAGGACGCGGTGTGGTGGTGGTAGCAGCGGCAGGCCGGCAGAAAGCGCAGTTGCACATTCAAAAAAGTCAGGAGGGACACCTGGGGAGTGTTCCCAGCTCCTGACCAGACCCCACATATCATGGTCCCAGCACCAGGGAAAATCAAGCCTCATTGCTTCTGACTGTGCAAACCCGTGGGGGTTGGGGTGGAGGCATAAACTGTTGGTCTCCCAGCAAAGTCTGCTGTTTAAAGGGCCCCCACCATCCTAGAACGTCCGCAGACCCACCCACTCTGGGAACGACAGGCAGGGCAACAGCTTGAGAGGTGCCAGTCCAATATGAAAATAAGAGAAGTGCCTGAAAAGGGGCAAGTGCTGAGCAAGCAGCATTGTTCCCTCTCTGACCCCTCCCCCACATACAGTGCCACAACGAGGTGAAACAGGTCGCCCAATATGACGAATACCTAAGACTCTGTCCCCTATAATGTAAGAGGTGAGAGAGCCCTTGCCTAAATCACAGAGGCAAACATAGAAAGATAAGGAGACAGAGAAGTACCACCCAGAAGTGGGGGAAGATCAAGGTCCCAGTGGCACAACTAAGCAATGAGCAGATAGCATGCCTAATGGATGAGGAGGTAGACAACGTAAGAGATGCACAGTTTAAGGCACTGGTGATTAGGATGCTCACAGCTCTGAGGGCAAAGAATAAACAGGACAGGGAAAGAATGAAGGCTACCCTGGCTGAAATGAAGGAAAATCCACATGATACAAGTGGTGAAGGAAAGTAAACCAGGGTTCCAATCAACAAACCGGAACATAATGAAGAAACAAACAGTCAACCAGTATAGAAGGAGGAAATGAGAATTTTAAAAAATGAGGAGAGGCTTAGAAACTTCTGGGACAGCTACAAATGTACCAACATAAGAGTCATAGGGTTGCCAGAAGGTGAAGAGGGAGAGCAAGAAATTGAAAAATTATGTGAAAAAATAATGAAGGAAAACTTCCCTAATTTGGGGAAGGAAATGGACATATGGGTCCAGGAAGCACAGAGAGTCCCAAACAAACTAGACCCAGGGAGGACCACACCAAGACACATCATAATCAAAATGCCAAAGGTTAAGTATAAAGAGAGAATCTTAAAATCAGTAAGAGAGAAGAGGAGAATTACTTACATAGGAGTACATATAAGACTGTAAGCTGATTTCTCAAAAGAAACTTTGCAGGCAAGAAGGAACTGGCAGGAAATATTCAAAGTGACTGATGAAAAGCAAGGTCCTACAACCAAGATTACTCTATCCAGCAAAGATATCATTCAGAATGGAAGGGTAGATAAAGTCCTTCCCAGACAAAAAAAAAGCTGAAGGAGTTCATCATCAGCAAGCCATTATTATATGAAATGTTAAAGGGACTTATTTAAGAAAAAGGATATCAAAACTATGAACATTAAAATGAAAACAGTATCGAAACTAACAACAACAGAAGCTAGGGAATGGAACAAAGTTAAAGTAAGCAGACAACTAGAGTGGAAACAGAATCATAGGTATGGGGAGCATGTGGGGAAAGGGCAGCTGGGAGGGGGTAGGGAGAGAGAGAGGGAAATGGTGCAGAAATTAAGAAGCAAGGTAGGAGGGTGGGGAATAGACAGGGGGATGTTTAAAAGAGCTTTATGCACAACCCATGGACATGGACTAAGGGTGGGGGACTGCTGGAGGGAGGAGGCTTGCTGGGTGGAGGGAAGCAAAGGGAAAAGAATTTGGGACAACTGTAACAGTATAATCAATAAAACATACAAAAAAGAAAAAAGCAGCAGCACAGATAGGTAGGTGCAAAATAGACAAGGGGATGGTAAGAACAGTATAGGTAATGGAGTAGCCAAAATACTTATATGCATGACCCAGGGACATGGACTAAGGCAGGAGGGATTTCTGGAGGGAATGGGGGTACTGGGTGGAGGGGGGCAAATGGGATAAAATTGGGACTACTGTAATATTGTAATCAATAAAATATATTTAAAGACCTTTAAAAAAAGATTTATATAGCTAAGTAATCAAGGTTGTATTGATGGAAAACAATGAATGGAACAGAGAACCCAGAAACAGACCTACACAAATATGTCCAACTGATTTTTGACAAAAGTGCAAAAGAAATTCTATGAAGGAAAAACAAACAGCTTTTCAACAAATGGTGCTGGAGCAATTGGAAATTCATGGACATTAAAAAGACTAACTTTGACCAAAGTCTCATGCCTCATACAAAAGTGATTCAAAATGGACCACAGATTTAAATATAGAACATAAAACTATAAACTTTTCAAAGAAAATAGGAGATAATATTCAGAATCTATGGCCAGCCAAGAGCTCCTAGAACTGATACCATAAAAGGCAATATTTATAAATCAAACTTCATCAAAATTAAAAACACTTACCCTGAGAAAGACTGCTAAGGGATTAAAGACAAGCTGCAGAGTAATAGAAACTATTTCCAATGGACAGAGAAAGACAAATACTACATGATCTCACTAATATGGAAAATATAAACAAACAAAACAAAACAGAAACAGAGCTGCAGATATAGAGGACAACCTGATGGTTGCCAATGGGGAGTGGGGGGAGGGGAATGAGAATTTAAAAAAACAAGAAAATTTAGGAGAGCTAGATAAACTCATACACGAAAAAAAGAACTCTCAAAACTCAACAATAGTAAATACATTGACTGAGTACCTCAGTTAGTTGTAGCATTGTCCCACACACCAAAAGGCTGCAGATTCAATTCCCAGTCAGGGCACATACCTACATTGCGGATTCCATCACTGGTCAGGGCCCTGTACGAGAGGCAACCGATCAATGTCTCTCTCTGTCTCCCCCACTGCACCCCTTTTCACTCTCTCTAAAATCAATAAACATATCCTCAGGTGAGGATTTTTTTTAAAAAATCCTCAACTGTAGTAAAAAACAAACAACAGTAAAACAAAGAAGCAATTCAATTAGAAAATGGACATCTTTCAGCAAAGAAGATACACAGCAAATATCTCATGAAAAGAGGTCAAACATCGAATTCCGGCCGAGATGGAGGCATAGACAGACATGCTGCACCTCCCTCTACAACTAAGAAGGAATACAACTACCTCAAAACGAGAAACACCAGAAGTTCCAGAGTATCAAACTGCATGGAAGTCCAGCAAACAAAGATATAAAGAAGAAATACTCATCCAGACAGGTAGAAGGGGCAGAGCCAGACGGAGAGGATGCGGTGTTGTGGTGGCAGCAGCGGTGGCAGCGGCAGGCCAGTGGAAAGCAGTTACACATTTTTAAAAGTCGGGAGGGACACCTGGGGAGCGTTCCCAGCTCAAACCAGACTTCGCAGCTCATAGTCCCAGCACCGGGGAAAATCAAGTCCCATTGCTTCTGACTGTGCAGACCAGTGGGGGTTGAAGTGGAGGCAGAAATTGCCAGTCTCTCAGCAGAGTCTGCTTGTTTAAAGGGCCCCCACCATCCTAGAACGTCCGCAGACCCACCCACTCTGGGAACGATGGCCAGGGCAACAGCTAGAGAGGCACCAGTCCCATACAGAAGTAGAAGTGCCTGGAAAAGGGGGGAGTGCTGGGCAGGCGGCATTGTTCCCTCTCAGACCCCTCCCCCACATACAGCGCCACAACATGATATAATAGGTCGCCCGTTACTGACGAATCCCTAAGGCTCTGCCCCTTATAAGGTAACAGGGGGAATGGATCAAGGTTCCAGTGGGAGAACTAAGAGACGAGGAGATAGCCGACCTAACAAACGAGGAGATAGCCAACCTAACAGACGCAGAATTCAAAACACTGGTGATAAAGATTCTCACAGGCTTGACAGATATCCTTGAGTATGGCAAACCCATAAGAGAAGAAATGAAGGCTGTGCTAAGTAAAATGAAGGAAAATCCACACAAAACCAATGGTGAAGGGAGGAAAACTGGGGTTCAAATCAATGATTTGGAACATAAGGAAGAAAATAAGAGTCAACCAGTGCAGAATGAGGAAACAAGAATTGAAAAAAATGAGGAAAACTTTCCAAAGCTTGTGAAGGGGATGGACATACAGGTCTGGGAAGCATGGAGGGTCCCAGGCAAGCTGGACCCAGAGGGGACCACACCAGGACGCATCATGACTTAAATGCCAAAGGTGAAAGATAAAGAGAGGGTCCTGGGGGCAGCAAGAGAGAGGTGGAAAGTTGCCCACAGGGGGGTCCTATAGGACTATCAGCTGATTTCTCAGAGGACACTTTGCAGGCAGGAAAGGACTGGCAAGCAGTATTCAATGTGATGAAAGGCAACCTGCAACCAAGATTACTCTATCCAGCAAGGCTATCATTTGGAATGGAAGGGCAGATGAAGTGCTTTCCAGACAAGGTGAAGCTAAAGGAGTTCATCCTCACCAAGCCATTATTATATGAAATGTCAAAGGGACTTACTTAAGAAAAAGAAGATCAAAACTATGAACACTAAAATGACAACAAACTCACAACTATCAACAACTGAATCTAAAAAATAAAAACAAAATCCAACTAAGCAAGCCAGAATAGGAACACAATCCTAGGTATGGGGATCATTTGGAGAGTTATCATCTGGAAGCAGGGAGGTGTAGAAGTGGGGATATGGTACAGAAATTAAGAAGCGTAATCGGTTGGTACAAAATAGACAGGAGGAAGTTAAGAATAATATAGGAAAGGGTGAAGCCAAAGAACTTATATGCACGATCCATGGACATAAACTAAGGGGGGTGGGATTGCTGGAGGGAAGGGGGGTACTGGGCAGAGGGGAGCAAAGGGGGAAAAATTGGAACTACTGTAACAACATAATCAATAAAATATACTTAGAATGTTAAAAAAAAAAAAAAGAAAAGATGTCCAACATCATTAACCATTAGGGAAATGCAGATTAAAACCACAATGAGTTATCACCATTCAGAATGGCTAAAATAAAAAAGTGACTCCAAATGCTGGTGAGGATGCAGAGAAACTGGAGCACTCATACATTCTTGGTGGCACTGTTAAGTGGTACAGCCATTCTGGAAAACAGTTTGGTACTTTTTTAAGAAAACAAAATATACAACTACTACATGTATATGACCCAGGAACTGAAATTCTAGGCATTTATCCCAGAGAAATGAAAACTTATATTCCCACAAAAACCTGCATACAAACATTCACAGCACCTTTATTTGTAAGAGCCCCAAACTGGAAACATCCCACATGTCCTTCAACCAGTGAATGATTAAACACACTGGTACATCCATGGAACACCACTCAGCAATAAAAAGGCACTAACTATGGATATGCACAACAACCTGGATGAATCTCCACAGAATAATGCTGAGTCCAAAAAGCCGATCCCCAAAGGTTACATACTGTATGATTTCGTTTATATAACATTCTTGAAATTACAAAGTCACAGAAGTGGAGAACACAGTAGTGGTTGCCAGGAGTGAAGGATATGGGTGGAAACAGGAGGGAAATAGGTATGACCATAAAAGGTCTTATGTGAGGGATCTTTGTGATGATGCACCTGTTCTATAGCCTGACTGTATTAATGTTAATATGATAGTTGTAATGTCATATGAGAGTTTTACAAGATATTATCATCGAGGGAAACTGGGTAAAGGGTACATAAGGTCTCTCTGTATTATTTCTTACAATTGCATGTAAATCTGCAAGTATCTCAAAACAAAAAGGGTCATTAAAAATACTATGCTAAGGCCCTGGTGGGTGTGGCTCAGTTGGTTGGAGCATTCTCCTGTAAACTGAAAGGTCATAGGTTTGATTTCTGGTCAGGACACATACCTAGGTTGTGGGTTCAATCCCTGGTCGGGGGTGCGTGCAAGAGGCAACGGATCAATGTTTCTCTCACATTGACGTTTCTCTCCCTCTCTCCCTTCCTTTCCCTCTCTAAAATCAATAAGCATGTCCTCAGATGAGGATTAAAAAAAATACTATGCTAAGAAGCATATATGGTATGTTTCCAATTTCATATGAAAAGTCAGATATATCTCTGGATGTTAGCATTATGGTAACTTTCTCTCCCTACAATTTTCTTTGCTTTTCACTTTTTACAATAACCATGTAATGGTTTAATCATATCAAAATGTTTCTTCAGAATTCTGAAAAGAGTGCTATGAAAGGCTTCAATGAGGAGGTGGCATTTCAGGGAGAATCTTAAAGAATGGGCAGCATTTCAATAAAGTAGAGGTGGGAATCTAGGTACAATCCTAGCATGATATTGTGATTTGTAATTAATATATAATTATATATATTTGGTCATTCAGACTAGCAAAATATATTTCAGATATATTTGGTTTTCATCAACAGTTCCTAACTCACAGTTCAAAAAACCCCTAGAATTTCCTGAGTGATAGAGTAAAGGGAGCACCTTTTATTATATTTGGTCTCTTGTCCTCAGTTCCTAAAAAACTTGGAGAGTCATAAAGATGAAATGGGTGTTTTGTTATTCACAGCAAGCCCTTTCTACCAAAACAGGGTTTGTGCTAATGAAACTGACATTTGCAGAACACCTAAGGATGCAGGCTGTTTGCCAGGGGCACTTACAACCAACTGAGGGTTGGAACTTTTGGTCCTATACCCTAATTTCCAGGGAGGAGCTAGAGTTGAATCAATCACCATTGGGTCAACGAGTTAATCAGTCATGCCTATGTAATGAAATCTTCATAGAAACCCAAAAAGAGGGGATTCAGAGAGCTTCCAGTTTGGAGAACCAGGACATTTCCATGTGCCACCTTGCCAGGCCCCAAGTGCCACGAGAACAGAAGCTCCTTTTTTTGGGACCTTGCACTATATATCTCTTCACCTGGTTGTGGATTCGTGTCCTTTAATATCCTTTGCAATAAATCAGTAATCTAGGGAATGGATGGGTTTCCCTGAGTTCTGTGAGCCATTCTAGCCAATTAATTGAACCCAAGGAGAAGATTGTGGGAACTTCTGATTTATAGCCAGTTGTTCAGAAGTATGGGTAACATCCTGGACTTGCTATTGGCATTCCGAGTTGAAGAGGGTCATTGGAACATCCAATCTGTAGCCAGTTTGGTCAGAACCACCTGCTTGAGAACTGCGTGTTAGTGTGGGGAAACCTACGCACACACACACACATTGGAATTGAGTCCAAGAACCCTTTAACCTGAGGGGGAAAATGACATGAGAGTAACAATGACAAGGATCAGAAATCTGATGGGAGGGAACAGCGGCATGTGAGCTCCCATTGAGCTGGGTGGTAAAGCAGGCCGGGAGGACCCATGCTCACTCTCTTCAAAGGTAAATGTTGACCTTCTTCCTATAATTTTCTCAGTAGAGATGAAGGAAGAAGATTAACAAGTGCTTCTAAAAGTAGATATTAATTTTATAGAGAAGCATTAATGGTTAAAAAATTTTTTTAAGACACAGGTGCCCTTCCTTGCCAACCCAGAGGAGTGAGGAACCTGGAGCTGCTCGCTGCTCCAGCAGCTTCTCCTAAAAGCTGGCTCCACAAGTGCTTACTGACAGTTCTAACCGAGTAACTGGCCTCTTGCAAGTCTACAATGAAGGGAGGGTGCAGGTCTGGAATTAAGATCTAGAGGAAAGGAGGAGAGGAACAGAGCTGCTGAGGTGGGTCGAGTCCAAATCTGCTGTTAATGGACCACCTGACTTAAGGCGGCCCCCTGCCCTACTAGTCTGGGCAGACCTTGGTTTCTTGCGTAAGTAACAAAAAGGTTGGCTAACTCATCTCAAGGATTCTTTTGACTCTAACGCTTAGTAAGCTGAGGCCTTCGGCCTAGGTCCTGCCTCACATGCCTTCACACTGCATTAAAAGCCACCTGTCAAATAAAGCTATTTCTTCCAATGTTCTTCCTTTGTCCTCATCACTGTTCTCTCTTTTTCCCAACATAAAAACCACACAAAGCAGAAGTAAAATACTCCTTGAACAATAGAACATAACAAAATAACATAACCTATGCAATGGAAGCATTTCAAAAACTTGAACTTGGACAAGCCCTTACCTCCTTGTGCCTGCACCACAGCTCACCATGAGGAAGCCCACCGTGCACGTCCTGAGAGGCCTGGTTAGGCTCCACCAAGCAGAGACCCTGGGAGAGCGGTAGGACGCGCTGTAAAGTGGGTTGCAGGACTAGCCTAGTAGAAGACCTCAATGTGATTTGCTCTTGATTCTGACAAGAAATGGCTCCAAAGGTACAGGTTCCAAGGGACGAGGACAGACTGTGCTAGGCTTTCCCTCCTCCTTTCCACAACTGTGTGATTCAGTCATTTAGTGCTATTTATGGTTGTTTAACTGAACACACAACCCCCTTTCTTCCGAGACACCAAAACTGCTCCATTTACAGCTTACGTATGCAGAACTATGTATACCATATCTTCCTGTAGTTGCTGCCCTGTTCCTAATCCTCCCTAGCCTCTGACTTCTGCATTTCCAGGTCTGGTATTTGTTCCTTGGTTAACATGGCTCTAGTCCAATCTGTCCCCTGCCCCCTAGTCTGGGCAGAACTCACAAAGAACTGTTTCCTTCCATATCCCTGTGCAGACACTACGCACGTGCATTCCCCACCCCCCTCTCTCTCTCTCTCTCTCTCTCTGTCTCTTCTCATATTTCAGTGTTTGGGAAAAGAGTTAACCAGACAACCCTGATTCTTTCTGCTCCCACTCTCATCCCATTTTCTCTCATTATGAACTCAGCAGGCCATATAACTGGGATATCATTCAGGGCACCAGATATTTCCCCCTTCCTGTTCTCTAGCTAGTGACCTTGCCCTTCCACATAAATTCATGACTAGCAAATAAAACCATATGCTACTTATTTCTTCTGAGGTGTCCTAGAGAGCCCACCATGCTAACACAGCTGCCTTTGTCCCACATGGTCTTCTGGTCCTATCATCCACTGTTGACCAGGCTGGGCAGGGGCCCGGACTGATTCCCTGGTAGCTGCTGACAGCCTGGTCAAGGATGAGCTGATGCCCTGGCAGCAGAACTCTGCCCAAAGATGCTGCACACTAGCTCATCCAATTAAATCTTGTTCTTACAAGGGGAACCATAAACTCTGAAAACAAAGATAATATTATTTTATGAAATTATGTCATAATAGCAATAAAACCACTTATTATACTTGTACACCTATATTTGCAGACTGTATGGCTGCCTGGCTGTTTGAAGGTGATGACACAGAGAAAAGTACTTGCCCACTGGTGGAGATAAAAGTAGAATGACTGTCTTAATCTGTTTTGGCTGCTATAACAAAAATACCATAGACTTGAGTGGCTTAAAGAACAAACATTTATTTCTCACAGTTCTGTGGGCTGAGAAATCTAAGATCAAGGTGCTGGCAGATTCAGTGAGGATCCGCTTCCTGGTTAATAGACAGCCAACTTCTCATTGTGCCCTCAGACTTGAAGGCACAAGGGAGCTTTCTGCGGCCTCTTTTATAAGGGCATTAATCCCATTCATTAATCACAACCTAATCAGTTCCCAAAGGCCCCATCCCCAAATTCCACCTCACTGGGGATTAAGATTTAACATATGAATGGAGGGGGTGGGGCACACAAACTTTCAGTCCCTAGCATACACCTGGAGAGAAAACAGTGAGTAACTGCCAAAGTAGAGAAGCCAGGAGTAAAAAAGAGCCCTGAGGAAAATGGGAGCTGGTGAGCAGCAGGGTGCAAAAAACTGACCAAGAAGCAGGAGCAAAAGTGCTGAGTCACGAACTGGAAGACACCTGGGGTTCCTCGTGGTACTCCCGAGCTGCCACTGGAGAGCTGCTCAGCCCTCAGGGGTCGAATCCCGTTTTGGCAGCACAAGACACTGAGTCAGCACAAGCCTCACAAGCACTCCCACAATAAACAGCTTGAAACGCTAGGGAAAATATAACAAGCAAAAATTTATACACAGCTGAACTCACACAAAAAAGGAAAAGTCCCTAGTGTCAGAAATGCATAAGATATTGAAAACCAGAGCAATTAGCACAGAGTATGTGTTAAGCACTATAGGGTAAGGAGGGAATGATGGAAGTTGCCAGATGCAGAAATAGGCTCTCAGAGCTAGAAGTGTGACAAGAAGCTTTCATGAATATACCCCAACTGAAAGTAAATGAAAAATCATCCAGCGAGGGGGAGAGTTAACTTCTTCTCAGGTCACTGCGTGGTGGAAAACAAAATCTCCTTTGAAGTATAAAATTACCCTAAGCCTATACCACATGCAAGTTTGATTTCCAATCCACACAACCCATTTGGTACTGTAAGAAACAAGGAAATAGTGATTCCCAAACCAGTAGAAAATCATTAGTAACAAAGGGCAAATGTAATTTAAGGGTCTTAAGGGCAAATGTAATTAGAGGATCTCTGAGAAGGAAGTTGACAGTATTAGCATATTTACAAATGACAAAAGGAGCATCCTGAAGGGGGAAAGATAGTCATCACCAGACAAAGGGAAAATGGGAGAAGATAGTTGACAGTAGTAGCATATTTACAAATCACAAAAGGGGCATTTAGATAATCGAGTTAGATTGTAACTCGGGAATAACCAGTAATGGAGAAACAGGGGAGAAAGAGAGGGGAGGGGGAGCGAATCTTGTTAGGGAGGAGGAGCTAATCGCATTACTATAAAACTAGTTTTCTTTGTCTACTTGGCGTGCACATTCTCCTGGCAGAGGGTGGCCCCGACTCTGCAGACTCCTGAATAAATGCCTCGCTTTGCTGCTCAAGCCCTGTGTCCCGGTTTTTATTGCGAGCATTTTCTCACAGTACACAACTTCACGAGTCAAAAATTAAGAACTGTATTTGGAACAATGATACTAACAAGGCCTCTGGAAAAGACCACTTGCAAAAATCTCACTAGAAGGACTTTTCAAAAACTTCATGGAATTCCTGCTAAGAGCTGATAATAAAATCCACTCTGAGTGACAGTCAGCAGATGTGACAAACAGAAGGATTAGTAATATCAAGAATTGAAAATAACAACAAACTGAAAGAGACTATGACTCTAAAATGTTTAAAAATTAAGAAAAAATAGATGAGGAGAGGAGAAATATTATGAAAAAAAAAAAGAAAATTTTTTTAAATTCCAGAAATGAAAGGTAAACCCATTAAAATGACAACTTGGTAGATAAATAAAACAGCAATTTTTTTTTTTTTTGTAAAAATGAAAATTAGTAATTTGGACAAGAAATGAAGAAATTATCCAGAACAACACAGAGAGATAAAAAGATATTTTAAAACAATAGGTAAGATGGAGGTTAGGATAAGAAGGGCCAATATAAATAGATCCCACATACAAATAATAGAAATTGTAGAGGAAATACAGAAAATAGGGTAGAAACACTATTTGAAACCATAATTTCACTACTGAATGCTATTCAAAGAGTTAGGATTTTCCAGATTTCATGAAAGACACTCATATTGACAATAACTGTTGAGTAAAATAAAAATAAATCCAGATATATCTGATTAAAACTACAGAGTAGCATACCAGTAAGTAAACAGATTATCCACAAAAGATGAGAATTATATGACAGCAGACTTACTGATAGCAAAATAGGACCAAAATATAATAAAAATATTATCTTCAGTGTGTTATAATTTTATGTCCAACTAAATAGCTTTTATGACTAAATATGAAATAAAAGCATTTTCACACACCATTTACCGGGAAAAAAAAACTACTAAAGGATAATTAATAGATCAGTGAGAAGGAAACTGAACTCAGAAGGAAGGAATAACACTCATGAAGTAATGACAACAGATTGAAAAACATGCAAATGAATCTAAATAATTAGTAATTATTAAATTAATCAACTTGGGGAGAATGCTTTTCAAAAGAAGAAACTAAAATGATATTAAATAACAATTGTATGAAAGGTAGGCATTAACTGGAATTGAAGCTTTCTAAAATACCTGTATTATTCAGGAAAAAAAAAAAAGCTATACCAGGCAAATGCTAACCAAAAGAAATTTGGTATTGTTAATAAAAGCAAAGAAGACTACATCAAAACACATTACATGAAAATAAAGAGGTCATTACCAAATGATAAAGGGAACAATTCATTACAAAGAACAGTTCTAAATCTGTATGCATTTCTATTTAAATTATTTAAAGCAAAATTTGACAGATTACAAAATTTAAACGCAAAATGATAATGGATGATTTTAACATAACTTTATTCTACCCAAATAGATGTATTTAGTTACAAGAAGAAAATTTAAATGCAAAATGATAATGGGTGATTTTAACATAACTTTATCCTAAATATATATTCAGCAGACAAAACAAAACTATAAAGTAAATAGAAATTTTGAACAGCACAATTAACAAGTGATCTGATATATTTTTTCCAAATTGCAGCAATCCACTAATGAACGATAAATCAAACTTATAACCACATTAAAAAAAAACTGAATAGAATTGAAAATATCAAAGTGCATCCCATACAGCAAAGATGAAAGTTATTTTGTGAAACCTTTATATTTGTATATTGAATAATGATATAAAATGTACTTCTTGCTGTAGGTTAAAGTTTGAAAATTTTCAATCTAATTAATTTAAAGCCTTCACCCCAAAACTGGAACACTCAAGATACATTTAAAAAACTGACCACTTACTAGGCATAAAAGAAGACTCAACCAAACCCAAAGAATCAATATCATATCCTAAATGGCAATGAAACATGTCCCACAAGAGCTATAGGACTGCTTAGTTGGTTCCCTGAGGCTCCATTCAACAATCCTGGGGGTGGGTGAGTAAAATGGATAAAGGCGGCCAAAAGGTATAAACTTCCAGATATAAAATAAGTAAATCATGAGGATATAACATACAGCATGGTGACTAGTTAAGAATACTGTATTGTTTATTTGGAACCTGTTAAGAAAGTAGATCTTAAAAATTCTCATCACAAGAAAAATAAAACATTTGTAACAATGTATGATGTTAGATATTACCAAGACTTACTGTGGTAGTCATTTTGCAATATATACAAAAAGAGAATCATTACCTTACAGACCTAAAAACTAGTATCATGTTAACATTAATTTTACCTTAGTGAGAACAGAACAAAACACCAACCCTAGTTCCCTGGTGTGATCTAGAACAAATCTCTGTGCCTTGCCAACTAAGTTGATATTAGTTGTGCCTAGCATGTAATAAGTACTCAAAAATTTTTGGTAGAAAAAAAAATAATTTTTTTTGGTAGAAAGAAATGTTGCTGAGTAGAAGCACTTGGACAATCTTTGAGAAGATGAAACTCAGCTAAGGTTAACAATTTTTAACATTTTGAGATATTCCACCATAGAGTTGAATACTAGAAGAAATATACACCACCCCACCACCACCCCCAAAAAGGTAAAAATTTTTGAATTTACACAAGTGGAGGGGTGTATGGACCAAGGCATATGCAGGCTAGGCACAGGAAGCAAGCAAGCAACTGGAAGGGACAATTTTAGATTGGTTAATATCATAGCCCTTTTTAACCAACTCATCTATCATTGGAGAAGTAACTTTTCCTAGACACTTCTCTATTAACTCAAAGAGGATCAGAGGACATACATAATCTGTTTTCATCTTTCTCAACTGCCCTTTATTTCACTCCAGGGTTTACTGCCATGGAGTGGGAAGCCCAGCTGAGAGATAGAGATGGGCCAGGCAGGAAAGGTCCTCTGGTCATGCTAAAGAGTTAAAACAGTTGGGAACCACAGCAAGTCTGTTTGGTTTAAGCAGAGTAACAGATTTGGGGGTTGGGGGGTGTAGAAGATAAAACAAAAAAGGAGAGACTAGAAATAGTAAATGGCTATAAGGTGGTGACTGCATAGTGTCAGCCCTCAAATATTCATTTTAGAGGACACTGCTGAAATGTATGGATAGAATAGAGAAAGTAAAGTTTTAACTCACATTAAAATGAACCATCATAAAGTGTAAAATTCAGTGGCATTTAGTACACTCAGTGTTGTGCAACCATCACCTCTGTCTAGTTCTGAGCATTTTCATTATTCCAAAGGAAACCCCATGCTCATTAAGCAGTCAGTCCCCCTTCTCCGCTCTCCTCAAGCCCTAGAAACTACTAACCTTTTTTCTAATTCTATGGATTTACCTTGTCTGGATATTTTTGCTATAAATGAAAGCATACAATATCTCTGACTTCTTTTTACTTAGCCTATTTTTGAGGATTATCTATGCTAGAGCATGTATCAATGAGAATGAAAGTTTCTAAGACTACAAAAGCAAGAAAAAGTTGACCCTTAAGCACTGGCAGGTAACTGAGGGTGGGGAGCAAGAGAAGTAAGATCAATGACAATCACTTAAGCCTGGGTGATTAAAAGGACAGTGGCACTATTAACCCAACTGGGAAGGAGAGAAGAAAGCTCGGGTGGAAGTGAGGGTGACGTCTGTTTCTGACACACTGAGTTTGAAGTACAGTACTAGGAGAAATTATCTTGGACTAGTGCACCAGACAGCTGAAAATAGTCTGCAACTTAACAGAGAGGAGCCCCCGCAGAAGCCACAGAGCTGAGGAGGTGCAAAGATGCGCTGCTTTACTGTCTGAGGCCAAGAGGGACATATGTACATCTGCAACTACTTCTGTCATGTAGAGACATGCACAAACTGTCCTTACCTTTTTCAGAATGCGATACATCCATTTACAAAACTTCAGAGGTGAACAATAATAAGCAAGGCTCAGAAAAGAGAAATACTATCCTCACCCTAGGGCAAAACTCATGGCATATTTTATTCTGGCTTTCATACAAAGAACTCATTCACTGAGACCAATGCTGGCATTTTCTGATAAATACCTCTCTGCCACTTTTGAACCTTATCACTAGTCTCCATCCTTCTCTGCTTCCAGCACAGTCTGCCAGCGTCCAACCCTCCTCAGACTCATGTCGGTTTTATGATTAATTTTGAACAGTGATTTCAACCTTTTCATCTCATTAAAACACGTAAGCTAATTACTAAAATTCTGCAGCACACACAAAATATATTTTTGCCAATCTGAAAAAAAAATAGGTATTTTTTTTGTATATTTTATTGATTTTGTTGTTACAATAGTTCCAATTTTTTCCCCCTTTGCTTCCCTCTGCCCAGTACCCCCCTTCCCTCCAGCAATCCCACCCCCTTAGTTCATGTCCATGGGTCGTGCATGTAAGTTCTTCAGCTTCACCCTTTCCTATGTTTTTCTTTCTTCCCCCTGTCTATTTTGTACCAACTTGTTATGGTTCTTAGTCCCTGCACCATCTCCCCATTTCTACCCCTCCCCCCTCCCAGCTGATAACCCTCCAAATGATCCCCATACCTAGGATTCTGCTCCTATTCTGGCTTGCTTAGTTGGATTTTGTTTTTATTTTTTAGATTCAGTTGTTGATAGTTGTGAGTTTGTTGTCATTTTAGTGTTCATAGTTTTGATCTTTTTCTTAAGTAAGTCCCTTTGACATTTCATATAATAATGGCTTGGTGATGATGAACTCCTTTAGCTTTACCTTGTCTGGGAAGCACTTCATCTGCCCTTCCATTCCAAGTGATAGCCTTGCTGGATAGAGTAATCCTGGTTGCAGGTTGCCTTTCATCACATTGAATACTGCTTGCCAGTCCCTTCCTGCCTGCAAAGTGTCCTCTGAGAAATCAGCTGATAGTCCTATAGGACCCCACCTGTAGGCAACTCTCCGCCTCTCTCTTGCTGCCCCCAGGACTCTCTCTTTGTCTTTCACCTTTGACATCTGTCATGATGCGTACTGGTGTGGTCCCCTCTGGGTCCAGCTTGCTTGGGACCCTCTGTGCTTCCCAGATCTGTATGTCCATCTCCTTCGCAAAATTTAGGAAGTTTTTCTCATTTTTTTCAATTCTTGTTTCCTCATTCTGCACTGGTTGCTTTTTTCTTCCTTATGTTCCAAATCATTGATTTGAACCCTGGTTTCCTTCCCTTCACCATTGGTTTTGTGTGGATTTTCCTTCATTTCACTTAGCACAGCCTTCATTTCACTTAGCACAGCCTTCATTTCTTCTCTTATGGGTTTGCCGTACTCAAGCATATCTGTCAAGCCTGTGAGAATCTTTATCACCAGTGTTTTGAATTCTGCATCCGTTAGGTTGTCTGTCTCCTCATCTGTTAGGCTGGCTATCTCCTTGTTGCTTAGTTCTCCCACCAGAACCTTGATCCATTCCCCATTTTGGGCCATACTTCTCTGTCTCCTCATTCTGACAGACTCTTGTGTTTGTTTGTCTCTGTGTCCCAGGTAGAGTTGTCGCTCCTGTTACATTGTAAGGGGCAGAGCCTTAGGGATTCGTCAGTACGGGGCGACCTGTTTCACCATGTTGTGGCACTGTATATGGAGGAGGGGTTCTAGATGGAACAATGCTGCCTGCCTAGCACTCGCCCCTTTTCCAGGTACCTCTCCCACTTCCATACTGGATTGGCGCCCCTCTAGCTGCTGCCTTGAGTGGGTGGATCTGTGGACATTCTAGGACTGTGGGGACCCTTTAAACAAGTGGACTCTGCTGAGACTGGCAGTTTCTACCTTCACCCCAACCCCCAATGGTTTGGACAGTCAGCAGCAATGAGGCTTGATTTTCCCCAGTGCTGGGACCGTGGGCTGCGAGGTCCAGTGAGGAACTGGGAACGCTCCCCAGGTGTCCCTCCTGATTTTTAAAACGTGTCACTGCGCTTTCTGCTGGCCTGCTGCTGCCGCCACTGGTGCCACCACCACATCACGTCCTCTCCGTCCTGGTTCTGCTCCTCCTACCTGTCTGGATGAGTATTTCTTCTTTATATCTTTGTTTGCTAGACTCCCATGCAGTTTGATATTCTGGAACTTCTGGTTGTTTCTAGTTTTGAGGCAGTTGTATTCCTTCTTATTTTTGGAGGGAGATGCAGCATGTCTGTCTATGCCTCCATCTTGGCCAGAAGTCCTCAAAATAGGTATAATTTTGATTAATTATCAAAAAAAAAAAAAAAGTAGTAATCACCTATTCTTTTTGCTCCAAAGTGACTTTTTAAAAACCTATACTTGCATGTAAGGATTTCTGGTACCAAAAATTAACCAATCAGATACAAATATATGTGATGTGACCAATGAGATGCAACTCTATTATATGACCTATATATTTATGGTTCAAGACAGAACATTCACATGAATGGCTGTTATTGTGTTGGCTGTCATTATTGTTTTTATCTGACAATCTAGGGAAAAGAGGTCAATGCCCCTGACTAAGTAGTCAGGTATTGCATGTTTTAAAAATTCTTG
The DNA here is from genome assembly GCF_987537825.1 of Furipterus horrens. NCBI lineage: Eukaryota > Metazoa > Chordata > Mammalia > Chiroptera > Furipteridae > Furipterus > Furipterus horrens. Next base: position 50,359,305 of record NW_028327178.1, on the reverse strand, counting down.
TGGCACACCAGTTAAGAATCTCTGGTTTTGAAGTTTGGTGTAAATATGCAGCCCTAGCCCTCATTAGTGTGGCTCAGTATGCTGGGTGTTGTCCCACAGACTGAAAAGTCATTGGTTTGATTCCCAGTTAGGGCACATGCCTGGGTTGTGGGCTAGGTCCTTGGTTGGGGGCGTACAAGAGGCAACCAATGTTTCTCTCATACATTGATGTTTCTCTCCCTCTTTCTCCCTCCTTTCGCTTCTCTTTAAACATAAATGAATAAAAATCTTTTTAAAAAATGCAGCCCCACCAGTTTGTAACTCTGGAGATAAAATACTTATATCCCCATTGAGCAATCCCTCTCTGAGTTAACTTTCACCCACAAAGGAAGGGAGCAGCTAACCCCTCTATCTTCTCTCCTTATATTGAGCCTGAGCCAACACCACAGCTCTGAAGATCCTTACCTCACACTTGGCTGGCTTTGAATGGCTAGAGCAAGAGTAATCATTTCTTTCCCCAACGAGCTATTATTAATTACTTGATGCCAAGTCCTACACAAATCCATTTAAATGTGTGCAAAAGAATTTTTGCTTTCTTAAAATATATGTATTTATTTACTTATGTGCATATAATTTATATACTTATACAGAAACATATATACATATAATATTTATAAAATAAACTTCAAAGTTGTTTTCTTTACCCTCAAGGTCAGGATCAAACCAGAAGTTTTGAGGGGAAAAAAAAATGCATTATACCTAGAAGGTATACTAGGAGGCATACCTTCTAGTAAACTTAGATCAAAGGAAAAAAGGAACGTAAACTACCAGGAACATTAAGTACAGAGATAAGTGATCCACAATCAGAGGAAAAATTCCTCCAGTCTGGGGGTAAGTACATGTGTAAGGTAAGGGGCAAGGATTACCCAGGATGAAAGAACATTGTCAGCATCTACCTCTTCCTCTGTGAAGCTCAATGAGTCCCCCAGGGAAGCTGTAGTCACCACAGCCACATGCTCACCCTCCTCACGCCCTCACCCAACAAGTCCCCAATGATGCCTATGTGCCAGGCACTGTTCCAAGCATAGAAACACCACAGTGTACTGGAAAAAAACAACAAGATGCCCCCTGCCCCCAGCCCACAGAGCTCAAGTTCTAGAGGGGCATTAGTGAAGGGGGCGGGGGTGAAAGAAAAAAACATTTGCAGATAAGTGGTGACAATATACATGTAATTTACCTAAATCCACGTAATTTACCTAAATCCATAATGTATCAGCTAGGAAGACCGACAGGGACTGCCAGAGACAGGGACAACTTAATGTGTAAGTGTGGATGGGAGGCTCGGTGAGGTGGGACATCAGCAGAGACCAGCAGATGAGGGAGTGAGCCATAGCAGTGCGGGCCTCTACAAGGATAATGTTTCAGGGGAGGGCAAGCTGGAGGCTGGCACAGCTGTGAGGAGAGGGAATCAGGGACAACTCACACAGGATACAGCACTGGCTCCTTTGATGTAATCTGTTTTGTTATCCATGTGCCATATTGAACTGTAAACACCTGGAGAGCAGGGCCTGTACTGCCATGTTCACATCAGCCTGCCTAGCACCTAGTACAGGGCCTGAATTAAGTTGAGTGGGTGAATGGTTTGCTAAGTAAGGCTGCTGGCAGGTAATATACTGGCTTTAACAATCATCTTTTTTTTTTTTTAACTATCATCTTAAAGCCTTCAACGACAGTTTTTAATTTCATCAATATGTAAAATATTTTCCAAGAAAATACTCAGCTTTAATTTTATAAAAGAAGTCAACAACAAAACAGGATTTGCATTACTATATGTAAATGAGTACATATATTCATACACACACATATATTCATATATATTCATTTTCTAGAACACTTTGCTAGAACACAGTCACTCCCCAAATTTTTTTAAATGTATATTTAAATCATATTGGCCAAAAAACAGATAGAGGCAGCATATATACATTACCTGTTTATACAGCTTTAACAACCATAACATATTTTCCAGCTTGTTGGAAGAGAGGACTTTCAAGAAAAATATCTACCACTTAGTGTTGTATTCTAGTAATAATATACAACATTTGAACACATTTAAAAAATTAATGGCCAGCTCATCTTAATGGAAATTATTAAAATAGTGTTAGACCAGGGTTCAACAATCCTTTCATGTAAAGGACCAGATAGCAAATATTTTAGGCTTTATAAGCAACATACAGTCTTTTTCACAGTTTTCCTCACTTTTTGTTTATTTTCGGTGGTGGTGATTGTCTTACAATGCCATAAAAATAAAAAATAAAAAAGTAAAAACCATTCTTACTTCCAAGTCATACATACAGGCCAGTTTGCCCACCCCTGCTTTAAACCATAATAATGGAACACTCAGCCCTGGCTGGTGTGGCTCAGTGGATTGAGTGCCAGCCTGCAAACCAAGGGACCGCCAGTTCGATTCCCAGTCAGGGCACATGTCTGGGTTGTGGGCCAGGTCCCCAGGTGGGGGCATGCAAAAGTCAACCACACATTGATGTTTCTCTCCCTCTCCTTCTCCTTCCCTTCCCCATCTCTAAAAATAAATAAATAAAATTAAAAAAAAAAAAAACATAATGGAACACTTAAGAGTCTCCCAAGTTCCTCACAATTAAACCTAAAGGAGAAATCCCCATACATTTCCAGATTACCTCTTTCAATCTCTCCAGCTCATTTTGGAGGGCCTGTTTGGATATTTCCACTTCAATCACCTGCTGTCGGAGGGTTTCATTTTCATCTTCAGCTTTAGCACGCTTTTCTTCCACAGTTTCAAGTTCATGATGCAATCTGACAGATACGTCTTTGGCTACCTGCAGAGATAGTCATCAGGATTTGATGCTTTCTGTGTGCCAAGGCTACATTCAGACAACTTTTGAGACAGAATCATTGGGTGATAATGGTATTACACCAGAGAGCAAAGACTAAAAACCTTATTTTAAAAGGAGAGTATTAGTTTAAAATGTTATGTCCACATTATGAGGAAGAATACAACTTTCATACAGATTAAAATGCCACTTTGGCCCTGGTCAGCATAGTTCAGTTGGTTGGGCATCCTCTCACAAGGCAAAAGGTCGCTGGTTCAACTCCCAGTCAGGGCACATGCCTGGATTTCATGTTCAGTCCCATGTTGGGGCACTTGTGAGAGGCAACCAATCAATGTTTCTCTCTCACAGCAATGTTTCTCTCCCTCTTTTTCTCCCTACCTTTCCCCCTCTCTAAATAAATAAATAAATAAAATCTATTTTTAAAAAAACTTAAAAACTAACTAACTAAATAAGTAAATAAAATGTCACTTTGGATAGCCCTACTTCCTTATAGGATATTATCAAGAATGTTAATTCTGCTCAAGTACAGATGCTTTAAGTGATGAATTAGAAATAATAATAGTAATAATAATAAAAACAAATATTTCACATGGACAACAATGTGGTGATTGCTAGGGGAGGGGAGCTATAAGGGGACTAAATGGTAATAAAAAAAAACAATAAAGATTAAACTAAAAATCAAATATTTCTGTTCCCTAAGATAATACTAAACTTATCTGCTAAAAAAAAAATAATAATAATAATTCTGTAGTAGATGTTTAATGTAGTCAAGTTTTCAATTGTCTCCTGTGGTAAAATATTTGAATGTTAAAAGCAGTTAAACATTTTTACTTTCTTAAACAAAATGAGAAAGAAATTTTGCAAAAGAAATATAAATCACTCCTATCGCATTGAATGACATTTTGCAAGTGGTTTATAAAGTTGATAGAATTACAAAGATTCTTTCCCTGCTATAATAATGAAAGGCTAAATGAGGTTTCATAAGTACTTCCATAATAAGGAAGACATTATGCATAATTCATCTCTAGATGAATGACTTGATAATCGGTGCATGAGAGAAGTCATGATACCCATGGAGAAAGCAAATAGTTTAAAATCTAGGATTTCTTCACCTCATTCCCACTTCTGTCAATGTTTCTCAAAGATACTTTCAGCAATCACTTATGATCCTAGTTCTCCTTCAGTTAAATCATCACTAGAGTATGTAAGTCTTACTTGGATTATGGTAATTTCAGGTTTTCTATGTCCTAGAAAGTTAAATAACAATAAAAATGTTAAATGCCTATGGTCAACTCTTAAGAGTGGTCTTTGACTATAACTGAATTAATAATCAATAGATTTTTAAAAATACTTCAGATCTTTAGAAGTAGTTTCTGTATAATTTCTGTACAATTACCAAACTAATTGCTAGGTATTAATTATTTTTTATTATAGATCTGTCTATTACTATGATTTCTTTTCTTTCTTTTTTTTAAGTTTGAAGATTCTAGTTCACATGACAGATTTAAATCTTGGGCCATCAAAGCCATATGACTGCACACACCCTATGAACTTTGTTCATAAAATGAACAAAAAATGTTCATGCTGAAATCTGTTGAGAGAAAGAGAGAAACACAAACAGAACATTAGGACCCCATGGAAATGGGGTCTGAAGTCCACATTTTCAGGTCTGTGACCCTATCCATAGCAACTCCTTCTGGGAATGCATGTCCCCTCAGCCCCATTCACCCACCTTTAAATCCTGTTCCAGACTTCGGATAAGCTCGCCATCCACTTGACCAGTCTCTGCCACTTTCAGGCTTTTTTGCTCGGCTTTCCTGAGGCGGTACTGCAGGATTCGGCAGTTTTTATTAGCACGGTCCAGTTCCCGCCGAAGCTCCTGCAGCTGGTAAACATCTTCCTCTAAATAACTGTCCCTCATCTCTTCCATTTCAGCCCGCAGTTCATCCAGCTCATCCTACACAATCCAGATGGAGTAGATTTATAAGCCAAGTACATCAAAAAAAGCATGTCTCCCCTCCACCCTGCTCCATGATACTAAATATTAACTATGTGGACATTAACTCATCGGCTTATGGCCACACCTGTGTGATATGGCACTGAGACCTCTGGAAATTCTTACATAAGAGAATATCACCAGAGGTCTGTTCAAATCTGATGGATCCAGACACTAAAATCCAGCCTGGATTATTCATTTTTGGCTTATCAATACTTATTTTATTTCTAGCATTTCCTTCCATAATCACAATCATGAATGAAATAATTTTGCAGATAATTAAACCTTTAGATTCAAACCAAACATTAACTGTCTCTAAGGCACAAACCATATTCAAAGATGAGTCAGACAGACCCTGCCTTCAAAGCCTAAACTTGAGTGAACTCATAACTGTGAACTGCCCTGAAATTATAGTATACCTGCCAACATCTCTAAAATTCTGTTCCACACTACAAATCTCAGCATTGACTAGATGTCTTGCAATTCTAAAGATAGAACCTTTTGCATTCTTTCAAATACACACAGGTTTTTTTTTCTTTTGTTTTGTTTTTCATTCACTTATCCTTTATATCCCAATTCCATTTTACTTTGCTGGCAATAGGAAAACCCTCTAGATACAGAAAAAACCCAGGCGTTGTCTCTGGCTCCCCTTCTCTATTCCTCCCATTCCACAGCCAATCCAGCGCTGTCAGCTCAACATCAAAATATCTGCAGGTACTCTCTTCCCAAGGACTATGCCCTCCACCCATCTCAAGGGGCAGCTGCATGACAGGTAAATTTATCACATGGGACCCCCTGCTTCCCCCCTCACCCTCTCCTCCTCCATAGTCCATTCCTCCCCAGAGAGTTGTCCTTTAATATGTAACTCAACTTCCTCCCATATGCAAACCCTCCAGAGGCTTCCCACCATACCCAAAAATTCTTCAAAGCCTCCTCCCCCCAGGACCTCTGAGGTGCCCCCTTCTTCTCTGATCCCGCAGGGCAGAGGACTGCTCTAGGCCTTTCACCTGTTATGCCCTCTGCACTGTGCACTCCTCCCAGCACTTTGCAAACTCCTGTCTCATAATTTGGAGGTCACACAATGCATTCACTGATCACTTACTTCACCACCCCCAACCCCAGGGTCTGCTGTCCCTTGCTTGCTCTATTTTCTTCCACCTCTTATTGTCGTCAATTTATCATCTGTAGCCCACACTAAAAGGTAAGCTCCACGAGGGCAGACACTCTGAGTGTCTTGTTCCTCTTTGCATTCACAGCACCCAGAGCAGTGTTAACTCAGAATCTGGGGGATGGGACTCAGTGGAGCACAGCCACTTTCCTGAAAAATGCCTCTGCACATCTATGGCTGGTAGCTAGTTTCTTGGTTATGCAAATGGCTGTGGCTGCTGCCTGGTGAGGGGGAGATGGGAGGAGCTTTGGCTATAGAGAGGTGGCAGAGATCTCAAGGGGCCTGCACGAGATTTCCCGTAGGTGGCCACGACTGGTCACCATTCCTACCCACTGCATCACAGGCCGACTGGTCACCATTCCTACCCACTGCATCTCAGGCCGCGGTTAGGATTTAAACAAAAGGCAGCAGCCATTTTGGTGCTGAGCCACTCGGTGTAAAAGATTGCACAATGACCCCACCAGCCCCCCATGAGGTCTGGTGTGTAGGAAGAGAGCCATGCTGTGGCAGCTAAGCAGCTTTGTAGTTAAGCTGGTCCGCGGTAAGAAGGAAGAAGCAGCTACACTTCTGGCCATGCAGCCTGGGCTAGTAAGAAAGCAGGCATGCTGCTGCTTTGATTGTGCTGCTCACGGGAGGAGACAGATACCGTGTCACTCCCAAGTCGGACTGCACAGCCATTCTCGGCGGTGCAGATAGACTCTTAAGAAGCTACACCATCGTCTCTCGAGACGGACGGCTGCCGACGATGACGACGACGACGATTGTGCTGCTCTAGCTGACTCTGAAGCCACCGAGGACTCGGCCTTGCAGACCCTGACTCTATCTGGACTCTTGGAACTAAGGGCATATGGAGAGGACACTCTCTTGAGATTTGTGCCTTTCCTGGACTATTATAAGGAAGCTGATGACATCATACCCCAGATCCTGAAGGACAGAGCTGACAGATAAGGAATGGGGAACTATTGAGTTTGGGGTTGGCTTAGAGCGTTTTGGGAAGCAAGGGAAGTGCTGGGTCCCGTGGGAGAACAGGGCTCTGAGTAGGAGTGTTCACAGCACCCCCTCCCCTGGTTGGAATATTGTAAATAAAGATTGTTTTCCATTAGGGATTTCTGGACCCAAGGGTAGGTAGGACGATGACCATGTCCAGCTTGAAGCAGCTAGAGGAGCTCGAGACCTTCGCCCATTGTCCTTTATAAGATTATAAAGGGTCTTAGTCTGAGAGGGAGGGATTGTTATTTTTTGTTAAAAAAATTAATTAATTATCTTTAAAAAAAAAACAACAAAGAATAATATATGAAAGGGTGAAGCCAGAGAACTTGTATGTGCAACCCATGGGAATGGAAGGGGGGGTGGCGGAAATTGCTGGGGGAAGGGGTGGTGCTGGGCAGAGGGAAGCAAAGGGGAAAAAATTGGAACAACTGTAACAATATAATCAATAAAATATACTTAAAAAAAAAAAAAGGACTTGTTTTCCTGAACACTAATTGTTGGGTCTTACACCAAGGTGCCACATGAACGAGCCCTCCTTGGCTCAGTAACAGTGTGAGTCCTACAGCAGGCCCTCAGTAAATATTTGTGGAATGAATACACAACAGTGGTCAACACAGAAAAAGACAAAATCATAAAAGACAACCAAAATCAGACAAAACTGCACCTTTGCTTTGTTCCAGTCTCGTAGCCTAATTATAAAATAAAATTTCCCAAGCCCCTAGACATAGCTGCAATATGTGAGATATAAATTCTACTTCAGTCCTGGCCAGGTGGTTTGGTTGGTTGGAGGATGATACCATACACCAAAACATTGCAGGTTCGATTCCAGGTTAGAGCACTATCTACATTACATTGTGGGTTTGATCCTCAGTGGGGGCGCATAGGGAAGGCAACCCATCCATGTTTCTCTCACATCGATGTTTCTCTCTCTCTCTCTCTCTCTCTCTCTCTCTCTCTCTCTCTCTCTCTCTCAAATAAATATATATATCCTTGGGTGAAGATTTCAAAAATTAAATTCTACTGAAGTATTATAAAATATTCTAACAAGGAGCAATTTGGAAGGAAGGAGATTAAGGAAAACATGCTAGGAATTTTCTCGATTTGTTTCATAATTGATGATTTAAATGCCTATAGAATAGTGTACACTCAGTTATTCCCATTTGCTTTGCTTAGTTAATATCGAGGCCCAAGGGGAAAAACAAAACAAACCTCCACAAAACTTCGACCTAAATTGTCAGCCATCCTCCTGCCATTCAGTTTGCTTCTAGATTCTCACTACTCTCACCACTCTTCCTAATCCTGCATTTGTCATTAAAACTTACAATAAAGCACAAGAGCATCCCAATAGCAGAGCTTCAGTCAGATGAGAAATTGAACAGAAATAAACATCTTCAAGAATATTTTTATCCTGCATAAGATTAAGTACGAAAGTGTAACAAATATATTGGGAATCCTGTGGAACAATACAGATTGGCACAAACAGGGTAAAGACAGTTCAACCTCAACTGTATGCAGTGGTCTACTGGAAAGCACAGATGTGCCATCTCATTCCCTCATCCCCAGCCTGTAGATTCTCCTTACTCTGTCCACTACCCTAACCAAGAGAATGGCCTCCATTGAACATACATCAACAGAGTGGACTGGCTAGGCTCTTCAGGGGACTGGAGAACTCAGCTGTTTCACGAAGGTTCTTGCTGATCTTCAGCCAAGAGGTTGTAACTGATGCCAGATCCCCACATTGAGGCTTGAATGATGCAGTGCAGGAGCTGTACCCTTGACCCACCCCATGCTGGAGAAGACCAACTGCAGACCAAAAGCTTTAAATGGACCTCATGTCATTCTTTTGATAAAGAGAGTATCTTCAAAATCAAGGTCAAGTTTCACCCAGGTTCCATCCATGAATATGGTGAATCTGACTTTGAAAGAGCCTAATCTTTCCCCTTGTGTCTGAGGACGGTTGAAAGGTAATTATGTCATTGGATAACTAATAAAAAATAGTTCAATACAAGCAACAGTCAATAAATACATGTATGCATACAAAATATAGTGCCTGTGGCCGGCCATTCTGTTCTTAGAAGGAATTTGCTTGTGATTGCTTTGCCATCTGGAAAGCTTGTCCCTAAAAGTCAAAGTCTTTAATGCCTGTTACTCAGACTAAAGTTAAAGAAGATATAAAATATAACTTGCAAAGCATAAAAATATTCTCTAGTTTTCAGACTTTATAATAGGAGAGCCCTCATCAACCCTAAAGTTAAATGCTGGATATATAATATAGATGCGGAGACAAGTACTACAGGCTCAAACAACTGTTTAAGGGCTGGATGAATCCACACCTCCAAATCACTGAGTAGGCCAGATATAAACGGCTAATATTTGTTGGCATAAATAATTACCAATATTAAATGCACTGAGGCAAAATTAGGGACCATAATTGCATTTGAATCATTGCTTTTATAACTCATATTTTAACGAAATTTGTAGAATGGAAGACATCCTTTATTAAGCACTTTACCTTCATTACTAACCCTATAATAACCCTTTCAGAAACATATTACCCCCATTGCATAGGCAAGGAAACCAAACCCACACTGGTTAACATGTCCAAAGTCCCAGATAATAAATGGAAGCTAGACTGCAAACCCAGGCTGTCTGGTTCCAAGCACACAATCTTTCCAATAAATACTGTATATTATTTGCAACAACCATGACAAATGAAACAATAACAGTCTTTGAACTGTACTTTTAAAAGCCACTGGCAGTGTAAAATAACACAAGCAGGCTAACATTCAGAGCTTGACATTGGCAGTGTACGAGTATGTCCATCATCACAATTGTTCCTCAGAAAAACATTGCAATGTACAGCAAAGATATTAATACTCCTCCTTTTTAAAGGAGGAAATTGAGATTCTAAAAGTTTAAATGGCTTTCCAAAACTATAGTCTGTTTCAGAGATAGGATGAAGCCAGTGTCTCAACTCTTTTCATAGAGCCTTGACAAAAAGCAATTTTCAGGTTCAGTGAAAAAGAAGTTATAAAAGCAAATTATAAACCATGTAAGCTGGCAGCAGACACTTGGAAAGCAAAAACTGTGATTATTCAGATTAGGGTCATGATGGAGAGTGATTTTCAAACTAACTACATTAATTTTCTGACACCATGCTCTAATTTGTATTAAAGAACTGTGAAGATGTCTGCCATTTAAATGTTTAAGAAAACCAAATCAAGCAGAATATGTAATGTTTCTGGCAGATATAGTTTAGACATAGTGAATAAAAGTGAAAAATGCTGGTTGTTTTTTTATACACAGAAATTAATAAGAAAAAAATTGCCCTTAAGAGTTTTATATTGAACCAACATCAGGTCTGTCAGATACTTACATGTTAAGTATCTTACATTGAAATGCCCATCTGCATTTTTAATTAAATATATTTTTCATATTTTGTGTATAAAATGAAATATTGTATTAGTATGAATCTCTTAAACTATTACCTTATGCCCACAATAACAAACTGAGCCTTATTTTACATATCAAATTAGAAGAATAACAAGATACCATGTGTGCACTAGAGAAAACCAAGATTAAAATTAAATGCTTCAGTGAAAACCTCTATGAGGACAGTTTAAGCCGTAAATATAAAATAAAACCCATGGTTTCTTAGTATAACTGATGAAAACTCTATCATACTGATAATTTTATTCAAGTCATAATCTCCTTTAAACAACCTGAAATAAATAACTACTTTTGATTTAATAACCCCACTTTAAATAGACCCAATTTGGACGGAAGGAGGAGTCATCTGGCTATTGTTGCAATAATTTCATCTTCTGGGAGTTTTATATTACAACAGACAGAAATCATTATCTGTTGTAATATAAAAATAATCTACCTCATTTCCCTCTGGACAACGGCAATGTTCTCTGCAGAGTCCCAGCTGTAGCTAAGAAGGTACAGGAGCTGCTACCATTGTTTACCAAGTGACAGTTCACCCAGCAGCTGGTGGGCTGTTTGCCCTGGTCTACATTATTTTGCCACCCAAAATTATTACAGCCCCTCTTTAACAGAGTGAATAAAGAATGGATGTGGAAAGTGGAATGTCAGGGAAGAATGGGAATGCTGTCCACTTTAACCCTTCCAAAGGAACGGGGAAGGAACAAGGGCCAGAAGAGGGAAGGAGTAGCGGAAGCACTTCAGAACTGTTTGGCCTTGTCTTATAGTGTCCCCGTCTTTGGGCCACACTCATCACTTAGAATCCAGGCAGCCATATTTAACAGAACTATTTCAGAGCTTGAAACTCAGGAGATGAGCCCTGGCTGGTGTGATTCAGTGGATTGAGCGTAGGTCGGTGAACCAAAATGTTACTGGTTCAATTCCCAGTCAGGTCACATGCCTGGGTTGCAGGCCAGGTCCCCAGTTGTGGGCGTGCAAAAGGCAACTTGTCAATATTTCTCCCACACATTGACATTTCTCTCCCTCTCTTTCTCCCTTCCTCCCCTCTCTCTAAAAATAAAATCCTCAAGAAAAAAAATTTTTTAAAAGAAAACTCAGGAGACAACCTCAAGTGAGAAATGGAATGGTAAGGTTGGATCAGTGCTGATACACTGCATCCTATAAAACCAAAAGACCTTCCCAGTGTTCTCCCTGAGGAAATCATTCCTCTCAAAGAATTCAATGTTGTTTGTCCTTGTACCTAGCATTGACTTCTTTTGTTTCAACCAAACATAATTCTTATGGAATAACTGAGAAAGCAGAGCAAAAATAAACAGCCCTGCCCCACACCAATCCTTGCCCATCCTACAGGACATCCGCACTTTGGAGTACACTATTTGGGAGCAAGGGTGGGGATGCTGTGAGCGCATCACTAGTAATGTGAAAAGCATTTTCAAAATAGGCCAATAAACTCAGAGTGATTAAATCCTCCTGAAAAGCCCGTGGAAACAGAGAACATAATTAATATGTTCACAATGAAGACTAAGGTTGCCTGATTATCTCAGAGCACTCAAGCAAAACACAGTGGTGGCAAGCAGGCAGGCAGCGGGAAACATACCAGCAACATTTTGTAGAAGTCCTCATCATTAAGAAACCTGCTTGGAATTAATTAATCATTTATTTATTTTAAAAAAAGAAGAAGAATAAAAAATAAATAAATAAATAAACAAGAAACATGCTTGGGTTGGTTTGAGAAAGAAGCAAAGGACTTTCGGTAACTAGCCGAACTCCACTGTTCACCTTAATTTCTGAATACTTCCCAATACATTTGTGTGCACCAGGGGTAAAGGGACAACAAGAGTGCTTTTCTGACAGTGTTTATTATGAAAACGGTTTGAGTGATTTTTGCATTTTTCATCAAGACACTTTGGTGTCCTTTGATGAAGGTAGAAAAAGAATAGAAAGCAGGGTCAGGGACAGCCACATATAACACAACAGAAGTCATGCACTTCTCTGTTGATATTAATGATTTTTAGAAAAATGCAGCAATCTGGCTAAAAACCAAGAGAATTCCACTTGAATTTCTCAATTAATAAAACTTCCTCCTATGGTTCTGCAGGTCTTACTTTTCCACTTTGTTACCCCATGTCATTGTCACTCAGAAAGTGTGACTATCTTGTACAGTGATGATGACAAAACTGACTCGGGAATGAATGTAATACTTAATGTGGTCACATTCCTCCAGAATATAGTGAAATAAAATTTCTGGGCTGAGTCTCTTCTTGTTAGATAACATTTGAACAGAGAGATACTCTATCCAATCGCCAGAGTTCTGGGCAACAGTCCCTAGGAAAGCAGTAGGTCAAGGATGCACTTTTACCTTCCATCCAAAAAAATACTGCTGAACAACAAGAGCAAAAAAAGAGAAGTTCCGATTTATAATATGCATGCTCTAAACACCACATGCAAAGGGCATGCCTACTGTCTCTGCCCCATGAGCCCTTGGATGCTCCCCACCTGACTTTGCATAAGTGGGCAGGCTCACTGACCTTTGGAAAAAGTCTACCAGGATTGCTATGTTTCTTTTCCAAATTGAACTATTGTACTTTAAGCTTCGGAATGACCGAACATGTAACTCACACATATATTTGTGATCATTCTTACACATGTATTTGTGATCGCTTTTTTGGTCTCCTCCTTCAGACCTCCTCCACCCACTTCTCTCTTCTGCTATCAGAGAAAGGCTAGGAGATGGACTCAGTAAACAGTTGGCTGTGATATTTGCTCTACAGGAAATGACAGCTGAACATGTCCCACAAATTAAACATTGCCAGTGGGATTTATATGACCATTTGGAGAGATGTTCACCATAACCCTTTCACCTAAAAAGGAAATAGATACCCTAGGAAAGCTAAACACTGGGAATATTTTGAGCTAACACAACAACTCTAAAGAAAGCAGCGTACTCTGAGAAAAACAGCCTTGCTGTAAAAAGGATACAGCCTGGTATGGTGAAAAGAGCAAAGACTCTGGAGGCAGGGAAAACTGAAGCTGCACCACTTACCAGCTGTAGGACCTTGAGGAAGTAAGTTAAGTTTCCTGGGTCACAGCATCCTTGGCTATGAAATTGGGGTTAAGATAAATATAACAACAACCATACCCTATGATGCTGTGAAGATTCACTGAAATATCAAATATACCAGACCAGACTCCAGGGTCAGACATTTATTCCATTCACTGAGAAACTAGCAAAGGAAAAAAATAAACAAAATAACCAGTTACCCAGGAATGAACACTGAAATGATGTCAGACTGCCTACCTTAAGATCAAAGACGTAACAAGTAACATCTTTTCTTAAAACAAAATTTCTTTTCTTGCTTAGCAGTCATAATTTGGATAAACATCATTTAATCCAAAACACTGTGGGTCAGGGATTATGCTAAAAATTGGGGTTAACAAGATTATCTTTTTCACCCTCAGGGAGTTTGTATTTGTTGAAGATTTACCAAAGTGCTGATAGAATTACTCAACATAGTTGCCCCTTTTTTTCAACACCTTTGAATTTCACCGTTGTCTATTACATAAGAGTAGGTGACAAAAGCAAATGTACTATTTCAAACATCTCACTTCAAGTCCCAATCTGCTCTCTTTTCTCAGGTCTCTTCTCAGCTTCACTGTTACCTCTTTGGACAAGATAAAATAACAACTGGGCTCAGGTGGTCAAAGCAGCACCTGATAAAAGGTTTAGGTTTAGGAACACTCAACAGTTAACTGATTCCAGCTTGGATTGCACACTTCACCACCATTCACCATAAAAGCCCACAGCTTTGGTCCCACTGGCCAGAAACTGGGCCTCATCAAGTAGGTTCAGCATTTGCTGGGAAAACAGTGCAAATCAGATAACCCACTGATATTAGGAGAGCCACTCCAGTGGTTTGGGAGGATATACTCTATATATTACCATCTTAACAGAAGCATGAATATGTATCACTGGAGCTATTTATTAGCTTCAGGATTACAATAAATTCAAAACACTGCCCTCAATATAATTCCCCTTATTTTCTCTCAAATCACCTCACACCTCAATTGTCTTAACCCACCCCACCCCCAACAATGTCTAAGTCCTCCGTTCTGCAGCACCAGCCAGCCCTTCTCCTCAGAGAAAACAAGGACTTAGATTCAGTGCCCCAGAGCTAACAAGACCAAGAGGCCATCGCTCGCAGGCCCTGCCGGAAAACACTCAGAGATAGGGCGGCAGAGGTTGCGATTCCCTAGAAAGTGCTGCGTGTGGAGGATCAAGTGGCCTCTCCTGAAACGGGAAAACCGGCTCATGGACGCTTACAGAGGCCTGAGAAGCAAAACACTGTTGTCCCTCAACCCAGGGACCCCTGAACTTAAGGTGTATCACTGAAACGGTGGGCCCCCTCTACCTCTTTTGTCTGAACGCCCGAGGTTGACACACAGGGCGCCTGACTTTCTGTAATTACAGAGAAGCAGCAGGCGCGGAAGCAGCCTGGACCACGGCACCCTCCGCAGCCGATACATATCCGCAAGTGGCTGGGGCCAGAGCTCCACAACGGGAGGTAACCTGATTCCACAGGTGAGGTGGGCACGCATCTGGGCGGGGCGTGGGGGTCGGTGTGTATCAAAAATGTGATTATAACCACCTCTCCCCCAGCACATCGATAGGCAAATGACATCAGGAGAGAGAAGTAAGATTTCTAGAAAGAAGAAAAGCTAAGTGGGTTGAGAACCTGCCGGACCCACAGGCCTTGTTGCTCCTTCCAGAAGTTTTGGCTTAAGTTCCCAATGCCCAGCGTGTTCGGGGACAGGAAAGTGAAAGGAAGGAGAAAAGCGTTAGTCAGGGCCGCGAAGGCTGGGCTCGCTGGTCCTCGCCAGTAAACCGGACTCTCCGGGGTCGCCTCGGGACACCTGCGGCAGAGACGCCTGCTCACCTTGAGATAGTCATTCTCCGAGCGCAGCTCCTCGATCTCCCGCAGCAGCTCCTCCGCTGCCGCCGGAACCAGCTGGGGATGCTCGCCTGCGCCAGGCTCCTTGAGGGTCCCCGGGACCCCTCGTTCTGGGAGCGCGCGCGCCCCCGCATCCTCCGCCCCGCTGGGCCCCGGGGACCCCGCGGGGACCCCGCCCGGACTGCTCCGACCCCCGAGGAAAGTGCCAGCGGCGGGGGGCGCAGCGAGGAACGCGGGGGGCTCGGGGCTGACTAGGGACGCTCCCCAAGCTGCTGGACTCATCGCGAGGGCTCCTCGCAGCGGTTCCCGGTCGCTAGATCCGGTGCCGGACTCAGCGTCGCTGCCGGCGGCGGGAAGCAGTCGCTGCTCGTCCGACAGGGGTTCGGAAGGGCAGTCCGAGAGGTCCGAGCTGCTGTCCGTGTGGCTGATGCGGGAGCCGGGGGCAGTGGTGCCGGCCGCAGAGGTCACAGCGAGGATCGCCGCGGGAACCGGGGGCCCGACGGCGCGGGCCGGGGGCGCCGCGGAGCAGCGTTTGGTTTTGCGGCCCTTCGCAGCAGGGAGCAGCGGCTCGGAGGACCCAGGCGGCGGCGGTGGCAGCTTTCCAGCCCTGGGCAGCGGCTCGGGGGGCGCCGCGCGAGCCGCCCTTCTGGGGCCCGGAGCGGCCTTGGTACTGCCCGCTGCCCTGGCCCCAGCGCCCAGCGGCGGCTTGTCCCTCGCGCCGGGTGCGCCGCCGCTGCGCCGAGAGAGGCGGCCCGGCGCAGCCAGGGTCCCAGGCAAGGGCGTTGCCTTGCCTGCGAGGCTGGGCGAGCGCGGGGCGGCGGGCGCCGGGGATCGGCCGGCGGGGGGGACGGCAGGGGCCGGGCCGGGAGCCGCGGGCCGGCCTTGCAGGTCCTTGAGGAACGGTCTGGCGGGCGAGGGCGCGCGGTGCAGCCTCCTCCGCTCCGCCAGCGGGTGGAGGTGGTGGTGGCGGTGGTGCTGGCCCGGCGGCTGCGGCTTAGCGTCCGGAGCGCCGCCCGCGGGGCCATTCATCGTCTCCATGGCCGGGACCCGGACCGCAGGCAGCAGTGCGGGCGGCAGACGCTCCGGGTGGCGGCGGCAGCGTGCAGCCTCCCAGCGCGCTGGCTCATCACTGTCCCCCAACCCCGCGCTCCCGCGCCGCTGCCTCCCACCCCGCGCCCTGAGCCCGGATCCCGCGAGTTCGCCGCCGCCTCGCTTTTCCCTTGCTGAGGTCACTGCCGCGGGAGTCCTACGGACACAGCAGCGCGGCGGCTTCCTGCAGCTCGCATCTACCGGACTCTGGGCTCGCCGGTGAGCCGCTGCAGCCTTGCGCACTGCACTGGTCCGGCGGCACTGGAAGTGTGCTCCCTGCTCCCTCGTCCTGCTCCCCCGCCGGCCGGCGGCTTTCCTGGCAGAAAGAAACTGCACGCGTGTTTCCCGGCCTCCCGGCGCCCTGCGACCTGCCGCCGGGTGCGCATGTCCCGCCAGCCTGCGCCCAGGGTGGGGGCAGGAGGGCGGGGCTTCACTCGGCCAGCGCGCCGGCGGCGTCCCCAAGCTCTCACCACCTTGGGGCCCTACTTGCCTTTTGAGCCCCGGAGACAGTGCCCGGTGCTGAGAAGGGACGGCAGGAGGAGAAGTGATGAGGGGAGAGGGAGTGCTGGCACCGGCCACTTGGGGGAAACTGGAAGTCCGGGACGCGTGGGTAGGCTCCTGCGTGGAGTGTGTAATGTCCCCTCAGAGGCCCCTCCATTCAACCCCTTCTTCCCAGGGCCGCTTAGCTCCCTGACCCAGTGTCCTCTCAACGTTGTGCCTGTAGCCTGCACACTCCATTAAGGATTGCTGGTACCCGAGGCAGGTATCGCGTCAAAACAGGCACAGTGCTCCACAGTTGGCACCCTCAGTGGCCTCCGGGGCTCAGAGAAGGAGGAACTGCTGTAGAAATAGGAGACGCAGCTCGCCAAGCTTGGGGTCAGAAAGGGGACTCAAATTTATAGTTCTGGCTGCTAGCCAGACACTTCATAGGCAGTTTTATTTCATCATAACAAGCCCGAATTGGAATTACTGTCTTCTTTAAGGCTGAGAACACAGACACAGGGAAGTGCAGTCGGTGCCTTAGCCAGTCCTTGACTACGTCGGGATTTACACCCAAATCCGTAGAATTCTCAGTCCTACATGTGATCCCCAGAGAACTAGGAGCTTGCATACGGGGTCTGCCACTTGAGAATCTAACGTGAGCCACTGACCTCTTTGGGCTTTCGTTCCCTTCCCTGTATAATTGGTAAATGCTGCCACCTGAGTGTTTGTGGGATTAAATGAGCAAGTATGAGAGAAGACTGTGTAAACTGTAAAGTATTTTTCGTATACCATTAAGCACAGTTTTAGTCCCAGGCGTTGGGTGTTGGGCAATACTCGAATAAGGCCCTCCTTTAATCTAGACTCCACTTTGCTGGGAGGCAAAAGGGCAGGCAATAATTATGAGTCTCTAGGGTGGTCACTTACCCGGCCTGGAGAGGCTGGAGCTTTCCTGGCAGTATGGGTTTGCCTTGTGAAAGTGCCTCAGACTTGCCAGAGTAGGGGCTGCAGGTGAGATGAGCGGGAGGGTGAATGGGACTACATTCTGCTGCGGGGTTTGGACATTATCCCAGAGGTTGGGGGAGCCGTTGGAAGATCCTGAGCATGACTGATCTTATTTGCTTAGAAATATCCCACTGAAGAGAGGGAGGCTGGGAAAGGGAGCGACTAGTGGCTGTAGCAATAAGCACAGATGAGGAACCATAGTAGTAAGGATAAAGAAAAGGGGCAAATTTGTGAAAATAAAATGAAAAAACAGATCTGAAAGCCTATGATCTTAACCACAAAGTACCCTACTTGGCCACCTCCTTCAAAAAATACAGGATAAAGCGATTTTTTAAGAATCCTGTAAGTCCAGAGAACCATCCTCCCTGAAAATATCATGTCTGTTTCTGCCTCAGATCCCTGAGATGCCAGCCACCTCCTGGACTGAGCTCTGAGCACGCTGCAACTTTGCTGCTCTGGCTGCTGTCTCCGTTTTTTGAGTCGTTAATCTGACAATTCTTCTAAAATATAATCTGTACTGAATCTCCTTTGACACAATATTTAATAAGACCACAGCCAAATTTCAGTGAGTGTTGGGGGAGAAAACAGTACCCTGGTGGTGACAACGTTACAGAAAAGCTTGAAAGGTGCCCAGCCACCACGCCATCCTGGCCAGTTTTCCCTTAGAAGGCGCTCTAACGTTCTCCTTCTGGAGACAGCCAGTTAACCAGAAAGTGTTAGCTGTCAGTCCCCAGAGCACCACTGGCTGGAACTCAGGGTCCAGGACCTTCACCTAAAACTTCCGCCAGAGACCCAGAAGTCTCCAACACCCTCACGTTTCTGAGTAATTATGTCCAGGACTCTTACCACAAACTTGCCAACTCCTTAGACCATATGTAACCATGAAAGTCACCTTAAAAATGTTTCAGTCAGTTAGTTTCCCAAAAATATGAGCCAGATGACCATACGATTTGTAGCCAGCTTTCCTTTCCCTTATTTTTTCAATGTTAGTTGAGTTACAAGTAGTATAAAGAGATATATGCTTGCATAATAGATGTTATTTTTGTTGTTGTTGTTCAATCAAGCCTAAAGGCATTAGGGAGTGTACTATTTAAAGGAACCTTGCCATGGCCAGTGTGACTCAGTTGGTTGGAGTGTCATCCCTTAAACTGAAAAGTCTATTCCCAGGGCACATGCAGATTCAGTCCAGGTTGGCGCATGTACAAAAGGCAACCAAACAACATTTTGCTCTCACTTTGATGTTTCTTTTCCTCTCCTTCTGCCTCCCTTCCCCTGTCTCTAAAATCAATGGACATGTCAGTGGCAGAACTTCCAGGCAAGATGGAGGCATAGGTAGATATGCTTTGCCTTCTTGCATAATCATAAGGGGTGAAGACAGGGAGCCACCAAGGTGGAGAGGCTGTACTGTGGTGTCAGAGAGGCAGCAAGGCAGTGGCAGTTATTGGTGAAACAGGTGGTCCCACATTCACATGTAGATAAAAGCTTGGAGGGTCACTTGGAGAGCAATCTCAGCCCCAGGCTAGACAGCACAGCCCAGGGTGCCAGTGCCAGGCAAATAAAGCCTCATAGCTTCAGCTGTGAAAACCAGTAGGGGTTGGGGCAGCAGGAGAAACTGCTTGTCCCTCAGGACAGTTTGTTTACAGCATATGCAAGCCCACCCACTCTGAGAAGCAGCTAGAGGGGCATACGAGAAGTAAGTGAAATGATTGGAAAAGGCGTGAGTGCTAAACAAGTGGCATCGTTCCCTTTCTGAACTCTCTCCCACAAACAGTGCCACAAAGTGGTGAAACGGGTCCCCTGTACTGACATATACCTAAGGCTCTGCCCTTTACAACAAAACAGGTGTGCCTAGACAAGGAGTCAAAGCAGCTATATCTAATACATAGAAACAAACACAGGGAGGCTGCCAAATTGAGGAGACAAAAAAACATGGCCCAAATGAAAGAACAGATCAAAACTCCTGAAAAAGAATTAAGCAAAACAAAGATAGCCAACCTATCAGATGCAGAGTTCAAAACACTGGTGATAAGGATTCTCAGAGAACTCATTGAGTACGACAAATATATAAGGGAAGAAATGAGGGCTACATTAAGTGAAATAAAGAAAAATCCGCAGGGAACCAATAGTGAAGGGAAGGAACCCAGAGTTCAAATCAATGAATTGGAACATAAGAAAGAAAGAAATAGTCAACCAGTACAGAATGAAAAAACAAGAATTCAAAACAGGAGGGGAATAAGGAAACTCTGGGACATCTCCAAAAGTGCTAACATCTGAATCATAGGGTTGCCAGAAGTAGAAGAGAAAGAGCAAGACATTGAAAACTTATTTGAAAAAATAATAAAAGAAAACTTCCCTAATTTGGAAAAGGAAATAAACATACAAGTCCAGGAGGCACAGAGAGTCCCAAACAAGTTGGACCCAAAGAGGACCACACCAAAGTGCATCATAATTAAAATGCCAAAGATTAAAGATAGAGAATCTTAAAAGCAGCAAGACAAAAGCAGAGAGTTACCTACAAAGGAATTCCCATTAGACGGTCAGCTGATTTCTCAAAAGAAACTTTGCAAGCAAGAACAGGCTGGCAAGAAATATTCAAAGTGATGAAAAGCAAGAACCTACAACCAAGATTACTCTATCCAACAAAGCTATCATTTAGAATGGACAAGAAGATAAAGTGCTTCCCCAGACAAGGTAAAGCTAAAGGAGCTCATCATCACCAAGCCCTTACTATATGAAATGTTAAAGGGACTTATTTAAGAAAAATAAAAAGGTCAAAACTATGAACAATAAAATGACAAACTCACAGCTATCAACAAATGAATCTGAAAAAATAAAACAAACTAACTAAACTAAAAACTAGAACAGGAGAAGAACATAGATATAGAGACCATGTGGAGAATGGGAGAAAGGGTTCAGCGATGAAGAAGTATAATTTGGTAGGTACAAAATAGACAAAGGGATGTTAAGAATAGTAAAAGAAATGGAGAAATCATGGACACAGATATGAACTAAGGAGAGGGATCTCTGGAGGGAAGAGGGGTACTGAGTGGAGGTGGGCAAATGGGAAAAAAATTGGGACAACTGTAATAGCATAATCAATACAATATACTAAATAAATAAATAAATAAAATCAATGGGCATGTCTCTTGGAAGAGGATGAGAAAAATAAAATAAAAATAAGGGAGGCTTAAAGTGCATTATCTGGAAACAACAAAATCAGCATGGGTGTGCCTGTTTGGCTCTGTCTGCCCTCAGGCCCAGTTCTTGCCCTTTTATAACTCAGTTCTGAAGAGAAGGGAGCAAACAACACATAAAGATTGGTTTTCCAGGTTTCTGGGTTTGGCCAGTAGGAGGAGATTAGAGTGTCAGGAGATAAGAGTAACAGCGAAGAAGAAACCAGGGTACTTCTTACCTTATTTCTCTGCCCCAAGTAGCCACTTCAGAGGGGCTGGATCTCCTTTATGGAGTGGCTTATTGGGGTTGCCTCTGATAACTTTGCCTCCTCCCTTTGTCTCTCAGTCAAGGGTGGTAGTGGCTTCCTGTGGTTGCAGATCTCATTTTACCATCCCTATTTGGCTCTTGATTCCTCCTCGACCTCTGTAACCAATTCTCTGAATTGCAAGCCCTGTGTCATAAATACTTGCACTATACTCCTAGGTTCTGATCTTCTCATCCTTTTGCAGAGGTCTAAATATTATATAAGCCCAGAGAACTACATGCAGCAGCATTGGTGTAAATATAGGTTCAAATCCTGCCTGTGTCACTTGTACACTGTGTGCCCTTGGATAAGATCATTATTAACATCATTATGATTTAATGTCAGTGAAATAATCTTCAGTACTACTTAAATGTGAACAAACCAATTTTGGAGGGAGAGTTAGAAGTCCAGTCTGTGTCTATACAGTGATATAAAAAGAAAAGAATTTTTTTTTTTTACTTTGACTCATAGAGGAAAAAATATGACTTAGGACCATACTTCCTTTACTGCTCTATACTCACCAGAATTATATGCAGAATCTGTGCACTCTCAAACTTTGACCAAACCTAAGCACATATCTGTTTTCCAGCTCCCCACCCCCTTATTTTAACACAAAATCACATTTAGAATATAAAATCATTCCTGGTTTAAATCATAAGAAATCATCCTCTTTGAAAAAAATGTAAAGAAGATTTTTAACAGAATGGGCAATTTTTTTGGTGCTTCAGCAAAGTTAGGGTTTAAAAGACACAATGAAGTCAAGTGACCCTCCTGAGATTGAAGTTGATGCATCCAACTCTGTGGGCAGGTGGATGCCTCCCAGCTCCTCTTGCAGGGTTACTGCCAAAATGCCATCTGGAACCTAATCAGGCCCATCCTACAAGAACCCACTGACTTGTCCTCATGGCCAGACTGACAGCTGTGTGTGATGGCTGCTGGTGGTGGTGGTGGTGATAATGATGAGGACAGCGTAGGCTCTTTAAACCTTGAACACATTAAAATTACCCCTGAGAGCCTTGGCTGGTGGCTTAGTTGGTTGGAGTATCATCCTGTACACCAAAAGGTTGTGGGTTTGATTCCCAGTCAGGGCACATACCTAGGTTGCAGGTTCAATTCCCAGTCAGAGTGCATACAGGAGGCAACCGATCGATGTTTCTCTCTCACATCTCTCTCTCTCTCTGTCTCTTTCTCTCCTCCTCTCTCCCTCTCTTTCTAAAATCAGTAAACATATCTTTGGGTAAAGATTTGAAAAATAATAAAATAAAATCATCTGGTGAGCCTGTTAAAAATGAAGATTTTTTTTTTTTTTTGATCACTGTGTGGTTGCCTCTCACTCGCACCCCTAACTGGGGACCTGATGTGCAACCTAGTAATGTGCCCTGACAGGGAATCGAACCAGCGACACTTGGCTCGCAGGCCGATGCTCAATCCACTGAGCCACAGCAGCCAGGGCATAAAAATGAAGATTCTATTACCACAACTTTACATAAAAAATAAGAGTAGGTTTACATGGAAAGCAAAAATAGAACAATGAATTTATAGAAGGTTCCACAGCTGAGAGCACTAATGAAATGTTTTCTGATTAATTCAGGAGATCAAACACTGCATAAAATCACACATAAAATATTCTAATTATTATTTCTATGTAAAATTACTGTCAAGCAAATTTTACCATTGAGGATATAGAACAATGTTGGTTCTATGCCTGGTCACAATGATTGTACAGTTACCTTGGACAAAATAGCTCAGTCTTCCTGTGAATGCCATTTTATTATCAACATGGAATTACTCATAGTAAATTATTGGTTACCTCTGTTCATTCTCTAACAAAATATACTCAAATAATATATGTGGATTTTAATAGAAGAATAACTATAATGAAATAAATGTGACAAATGTTAGTTACACTCATTACCGACTATCCTATGGGGCAGATTATTGACAGTTAATCATGTTTTTAAGTGTCCCTCAGTATTATTGCTAAGTCCATTTCCTATTTACCTCTTTAAATATTGCTCACAGCCCTGGCTGGTGTGGCTCAGTGAAATGAGTGCCAGCCTGCAAACCCAAAGGTAACCAGTTCAATTCCCAATCAGGGCACATGCCTGGTTGCATGCCAGGTCCCCAGCTGGGGGTGTGTGAGAGACAGCTGATCGATGTATTTCTCGCACATCGATGTTTCTCTCCCTGTTTTTCTCCCTTCCTTCCCTTCTCTATAAAAGTAACTAAATAAAATCATTTAAAAAAAAAAAAAAAGATTGCCCACAGAGTCTAAGAATTGAGAGCAGGAAGAGGCCTTAGAAAGCATTTGCAGTCCTCTCATTTGTCACCCCCTATTTAGGGACTCCCATGACTGATATCCACAGGCTACTATTCTGAAGCAATCTTCCCTTCTATGATTAGGGTGATTCCATAGTTTCTCATCCAAACCACAGAATATTTGAGAATGAAAGGGCACTGCACTATTAATACTTACATGAGACAACAGACATAAACTGAACCTGGGTGAGCAGATTAATGTACATTCCTCAAGGCAAGACTGTTCCCAAATTGGATCTGATTGGCCCATCTTTATATTCACCTACACTAAGAATACATGGACTCTTCATTTTGTTTAACTCTTCTAAATATAATTGAAATAGAAGACTGTTAAAGAATATCCATAGCCCATCCATCCACTAATTAATTTATATACTCATTCATTTAAAGATTATTTATTGAACACTTTCTAAAATGCTAGGCTATATATAAATATTGGGTATAGCAGGGATGAAAAAACATGGCATCTGGCTTTATGAGACTTATAATCTCATATAGAAATATTATTAGAAGGAAAAAAAGCTGTCTTTGATACCCAGAACTGACCTCCACTATCACCCAGGCCTCCGTGTTCCTAGGATCTGGGCTGGCTCTTAAAGCTGGGCCCTGGCATTCTCCTATTAAATATAAACAGTGTTACAGGACCTCAGCATCAGACAAGGCCACTCTAGGAGTGCAATGGATCAAGACAAAAACAAGATCACTCCATAGTCATGTCTGAATGCAGACAAAACACAAACATTTTCTAAACTACAGAAATGACCAAAAATCCCTCTCTCCCAGCTAATTTGAGTGACTGCTGCTTCTTATCAATTACAGCTTTAGCCTTGATCCAGCTGTCCCTCTTTTTAGATAAGATTTATTAAGATAACCAGTCATAGAATTCTCCCACTTCTTGACAACAATGGATCCACAGTAAAGCCACAGTTCATTGAATGCACCCCCAAATCATCTAACACAAGTCCAAATCCATATCCTTTCTATTTTTTTATTGTTTCTTTTAAAAAAATATTTATTTATCTTTAGAGAGAGGGAAAGTGAGGGAGAAATAAAGGGAGAGAAACATCTATGTGTGAGAGATACAGTTATCGGTTGCCTCTCACATGCCCCTAACTCGGGACCTGGCCTGACTGGGAATCGAACCAAAGACCTTTCAGTCCCAGGCCTGGTGCTCAGTCCACTGAGCCACACCAGCCAGGACCCAAGTCTATGTCTTTTTTAACACATTCTTAATCAGGGCTCCCAGGGTGTCATTTTTCCTCACTGTCATGAGCAATAAATTTAACTAACTCTGCCTAGATGTGTGTGCTCCTATTGAGTTGATAATTATGACTGGCAGCATAAGGCAAGGTGAAACTAAGCATAGCATTAGTTCTCTAACATGTGAATATGTGAAACATAGTTTTTGTGCTTTAATGGGTCTTGTTTCTCCCTGAATAAGACTGCATGGGTATTGAGAAAAACATTATTGATTATATTTAAAGGCTATAAATCTCTGAGCAGCTAAACCACCTTGATAGTTGCCCATACCCAAGCCTATTTTTGAGATGATGCTGAATAGAAATCCATGAATTGGTTTTGTTCTACAGTGAAGCAAGGACCTTATCTTTTGTGCCAAAATAATGTCATTTTATAATATAGGCTAGAGCACTCAGCTGTTTCATGCATTCCCATGTCCCCTCTGCCAAGCAACTAAATTTGTGTTTATTTCTATTTTATCTGCAGGATGCTTCTCCAAATATCAGGAACTACTAATGTGAGTTTGGAAATTTATCAAGTAATGAAAAATGAAATAATCATAACCACATAGAAAGAGGAGATTGAATAAAAAGTAATTGCTTATTAACATTCCAAACATTCCTTGTTTCATTAATGCAGTATTCAAAGGATATAATTGTTTGTACCCCTAAAAAGGTAGAGTGAAATAGACCTAAGACACAGAGGCAAACAAACATAGAAACCTTTCAAGATGAGGAGACAGAGAAGCATGGCCCAAAAGAGGAAACAGATCAAGGTTCCAGTGGGAGAAATAAGCAACGAGAAAATACCCAATCTAACATGAGGAGATAGCCAACTTAACAGACATAGAGTTCAAAACACTGGTGATAAAGATGCTCACAGGCTTGACAGATATGCTTAAGTATTGCAAACACATAAGGGAAGAAGTGAAGGCTATGCTAAATGAAACTAAGGAAAATCCACACAAAACTAATGGTGAAGGGAAGGAAACCAGGGTTCAAGTCAATGATTTGGAACATAAGGAAGAAAACAACAATCAGCCAGTACCGAATGAGGAAACAAGAATTGAAAAAAATGAGGAGAGACTTGGGAACCTCTGGGACAACTTTAAAAGTGCCAATATCCAAACCATAGGGGTGCCAGAAGAAGAGGAAGAACAAGAAATTGAAAGCCTATGTGAAAAAATAATGAAGGAAAATTCCCCAAATTTGGTGAAGGAAATAGACACATAAGTCCAGGAAACACAGACAGTCCCAAACAAACTAGACCCAGGGAGGACCACACCAAGACACATCATAATTAAAATGTTAAAGATTAAAGATAAAGAGGGAATCTTAAAAGCAGCAAGAGAAAAGCAGAGAGTTACCTACAAAGACTACCAGCTGATTCCTCAAAAGAAATCTTGCAGGCAAGAAGGGGCCGGCAAGAAGTATTCAAAGTGATAAAAAGCAAGAACCTAAAACCAAGATTACTCTATCCAGCAAAGCTATCATTTAGAATGGAAGGGCAGATAAAGTGCTTCCCCAGACAAGGTAAAACTAAAGGAGTTCATCATCACCAAGTCATTATTATGTCGTGATATGTCAAAGGGACTTACTTAAGAAAAAAAAGATCAAAATTATGAACATTAAAATGACAACAAACTCACAACTATCAACAACTGACTCTAAAAAATAAAAACAAAATCCAACTAAGCAAAACAGAATAGGAATAGAATCATAGGTATGGCGATCATTTGGAGGGTTATCAGCTGGGAAAGGGGAGGGGAAGAAAAGAGGAAATGGTGCAGGGATTAAGAAACAAAATTGGCTGGTACAAAATAGACAGGGGAAGTTAAGAATCATATAGGAAAGGGTGAAGCCAAAAACTTATATGTGTGACCCATGGACATGAACAAAGGGGGGGTGGGATTGCTGCAGGGAAGGGGAGTACTGGGCAGATAGGAGCAAAGGGAAAAAATATTGGAACTACTGTAACAACGTAATAAGTAAAATATACTTAAAAAAAAGAGATAAATGAAATAGACTGGAATGGCTGTCTCCAAAAATACAAATGGAAGTGCTCTGGAGGGGAGTTGCCAAGGCAAATGGCCATCTTTCAAGGATGCTACAGATAAGATTCTTATTGGGCAATGGGTTCTCTCTCAACTTTATAGTTATATCCCTGCTCTTTTATGTAGAGTATAATCTTCCATATTACAGTGCCACAAGGCAGTACAGAAATCTATACATAACAGGTAAAGCTAGTTAATTTTGCTTTACCTGTTTTATAACTAATATGACTCTCCAGTGGAGCAAGTAGTTGTCAAGAGGAAAGACAGCTAGGAATTTGCAGAGTTGGAGAGCTACAAAAGCTGCCATTTTTACTATGGTTTTCCTCCTGGTCTTTACTCTTCTCTTTTTTTTTTCTTAACGATTTTATTTATTTATTTTTAGAGAGAGAGAAAGGGAAGGAAAAAGAGAGGGAGAGAAACATTAATGTGTCGTTCCCTCTTGTGCACCCCCAACCAGTGGAACCTGGCCTGCAACCTAGGCATGTGTCCTGACTGAGAATTGAACTGGCAACCCTTTGGTTTATAGGCCGGTGCTCAGTCCTCTGAGTCACACAAGCCAGGGCTGGTCTTTACTCTTAAAGATGACCAAAGTAATATCTTTGTCCCTGTCTGGAACCTTAAATGTTCCACACAGTGAGAACATTCCACAGGCTTAAAAGTTGCCTTTCTCTTTTTAAAAGTTTCTACAAATGTATCATCAAATTTAAGGGAGTTATTATTTAGAACTTAGAATTATCTTCTGCTTAAATCCCTTCTTTGGGATGATGCCCTTCCATCTAGTCACTCTGCAGGATTCTAGAATCTTAGACAACATTCTATCAAGTAAAACATTCTGGATTTCATTTTTGCTTTGTTCACTGAAAATTATGAAAACCAAGGCTTTCCTTGATACTACTTCCACATATATGTCCAGGCAGAGAAGAGGGACAAGAAGTATAGTTATCTTATAGCTTTTTCAAATAAAAACTCATTTTAATCTAAAATGATGAAGCGTGGAAAAATCACAATCATGAGCATTAGCAGTTAATAACTTCTAGACGCCTGGAGCTTTTCAAAGTAAACTTCAAAGCAGATTCATACCCTTTAAAGAATTTGTAAATTCAGGAACTGTTGAGAGTAGACAAGTGCCCCTGACAATTTTGAGGAGTATGAAAAATGCAAATCATCACAGTGTAAAATTTTTATATGAATTTTGTGTCTTGTACCCCCCTGAAATTAACATAAAGTAGGTTGAGAGATGCAATTAAGAGGTAATTTTCTTAACTAAACCAAAGTTGCTATTTTCACTACCATGTGGCCCCTTCTGTGAAACTTTCAGAAACCCAGAACACTTGCATTTCAATTGGGAAACCACCAATACCAGTTTTCCTCTTGGGAAAAAAAAAAAAAAAGCCAATTTAAAAATGACAAAGCTGATTGAAATGGAAAGTACAAATACTAAACGAAGTGCCCTGGTGTGTGAATGTAACTAATTCTCAACCATGTAGAGTATTGAGACTCAGCAATTGATTTTTGACTTTGTGACCTGGTCTCTAAGTACAGCTGATTGGAAAAATAACTCAGAGATGCTCTGTAACTCATTCTTTAAATATTTGTTATTCCCCCACTCCCCTGTGTAAGAGCAATGGCACCTTTAAATGCAACAACATGAGGCTGGGTAGCTCAATTCGTTAGAGCATTGTCCTGATAGGCCAAGGTTGTGGGTTCGATCCCCCATTAGGTCACATACATAGGCTCAGTGGATTAAGCACGGGCCTGCAAACCAAACTGGTTCATTCTCGGTCATGCCTGGGTTGTAGGCGAGGTCCCCAGCTGGGACATGTGAGAGGCAACTGATTGATGTTTCTCTCACACCTCTGTATTTCTCCCCCGCTTCCCCTCTCTCTAAAAATAAATTTTTAAAAAAAGTAGAACAAAAATCCATGTTTCTCCCACTCCCCCATCTCTCTCTCCCTTTCTTCCTCGCTCTCTAAAATCAATAAGTAAAAAACATTTTTAAATGAATAAATGCAATGAACACAAGTCACGAAAGTTACACAATTTGCATTTCAAATCTCATACATTTATATGTATTTTGCCAGAAGAGTGGAAATGCTGCCCAAAACTAACTGAACTGTTTTTTACTTTGCCTCTTGATGTTTGCGCATCACCTATTATCAGTAGAGATTAATGTATTAGGCAATGTATAATTGCTTTGTAATACCAGCATCTCTGAGTCCATGCCCATCAACCAACTTTGTGACAGTAGTTTAGCTTCCCATATAAATCTGCTTACAGGCAAAGAAAGTGCTTGTCGTTTCTCACTGGAAAACAATAAATAGGTGTTCTGTTTTGCAAGTTAAAGGAAAAACATAAAGGGAAATAATTAGATCTGGCAAGGCTTTATAGTGGAGATAGAACTGAGCCTTATCAAATGGAATAATGGGTCTTAAATATTATTGTCCTTTCAGTTTCAGAGATGAAGAAACCAAGCAAGGCACAGGATAAAGTTGTTCTCTCAGTTTCAGACATGAAGAAACCAAGGCACAGGATAAAGAAGTAACTCTAAGGGAGTAAACCCCGACAGAAAATCCGGAGCCGGAGTCCCTAAGGCGGTTTGACGTTGTAGTCAACACCGGCAACTCCTGCGGCGCACCTGAAGCCAAGCTGTATTGACTCCGTCTTTCCCTTGGACCCTTCAGCTGCGAAGAGAGGGGGGGTCTGCTGCATGGGCAACAGCAGACCCTCCATATCACCCTGCCCAGGCTCTGTAGCTTCAGCTTCACTGGAGAGGACACTCCAGCGTCATCGCAAGATGTCGATTTAACACGGGAGGAGACAGATACCATGTCACTCCCGAGTCGGACTGCACAGCCATTCTCGGCGGTGCAGATAGACTCTTAAGAAGCTACACCATCGTCTCTCGAGACGGACGGCTGCTGCCGCCGACGACCAACCTCACAACACTGTGAAGTGGCAGGGCTGGGCTTTGCACTCAGAAGTGCTGTGTCAGTGTTCACCCCACCAACATCCTCTGAACCACCTCCCAGTACATGCTGCTGCCTTCTCTGCCCTGGGTGTCAGGAACCCATCAGAGCTCTGGTGGGCCCTTCCTAGGGGTGAAATGGAGCACACTTGGCAAGATGCACAGGAGAGCTGCTAGAGAGCCAGCTAGAAGGGAGAGACTGGTCATCAGGCAGATGTCTTGCTTCTTCACAGGAAATTTAATGCTAGATAGCTGCTCTCTGGGTTCAAAAAACCAAGAGCATTCATAAGTGAGTTGATGGTGGAAGGAAGGTTTTATATTGATCAGGAACTGGAGGCTTTGGGAACACATGGAGTCACTACAAAAAGGATGAGCTCTGCTCAGACAAATTTTATATAAGTTAACATGAAAAGGTGTAGAAGCAGTCTTTTAATTAAAAGTTTCATTAAGGCCATTGAGTGTGGAGCAGCACAAACCCATGTAGTGATCCAAGGGAAAGCTAGCCTTAACCTCCTGAAATAACTGATTATGTTCAGATCCCTTTAGAAGTTTAAGTGTCCTGAGAGACTGTTATTTGAGAGGCTCAAAGAAGGAAGCAATCAGATGTGGGAAAACACATCTGATTCACTTACTTGTGAATTTCCAGTACTTGTTCCTTGACACTAGTGTGTTTGGACCAATTTTCCTTTTTGCTACATGATAAATAAACAGTGGACAAGAGCCAGCCCACCAAAAATGCTCTTCATTTGTATCTATGTGCACAGGGTAAGTAAGAAGCCTGACTTTGATCCATGGTTTCAAAAATTCTAAGTATCTCAGTCTCAGACATTCGTTGACAATGTGATGGGATCAAATGCTGATTTAACAGATGTTTTAGGAAAGACCTTGATATGGTAATAATCGTATCATCTTGAATGCAAAAATCATGTTATCAAGATACATTAGGTTATTGATGATTTTGTGCATGTGTATGTGTATAATCATTTAGCTTATTAGGTCACAGATTTACACATTTTCAGCTCCTCAACTTCCCTGGCAGTTTTTCCACATAATGATTAGGGAGAGAGTTGCCATCATTCCATTCTTCCTGTTCATCTGTTTGAGGACATTGAGCTTTCACTGGGGCTGTGTTCTGTCCACAGGTTGACCTAAGGAAGGAGAAAAAGGAAGGCCAGGACTATGCACCAGAAATTCTATAAAGAAGGCACTTTGTAGAAGAACAGAGGAGTAGGGATATGCTAAGAAGAGAAGCCCCTTCACTGTGCTGCTTTCTGGCTTCTTTGTTAGTACAGAAATTCCAGAAGGATCAACTGTCTCCTCTTCTTCCCCGAAGACTTCAAAACCATCCTGGAAGAGAGAGTACTTTGTTGTTGAGCATCTACCATACCCACCTCCTTCACAGCACCCCGACCTCAGCCCCTCAGCTCTACCCCCGCACACTGTCCAAGTTCTCTTAGGGCCTCTGGGTCATGACTGACTCCCAGTTTCCTTCATCTCATGCTTGGCCAGCTTCAGGGCAAAGCATGGGGAGGAGAATGTCTAAACTGGAATATAAATCACAGCATTTCCATATTTAGCCTGCATGAACAACCAGGACAAGAATGGGTAAAAATTTCAGGATAAGTCTGAGAGAGGCTTTGCTAGTTGCTGAGAAATTTCTTGAATAAAGGAGAAATCTCTCTCTCTCTCTCTCTCTCTCTCTCTCTCCCTCTCTCTCTCTCTTGCTGTTGAGAGGTATAAATACTCCTCTTCAAATATGTAAACCTGAATGTTTACTTTTTAATTTTTTAACTTAAGAACAGAGAATATATCACATCTATCACTCTTAGACACACTCAAATCAAGGGGAAAATGGAAAAAACACACTTGTATATTTCTTGTGCTCCAGATTTGCAATGTTAATTAAATCTTTGTCACAATTTAGACAGCCTTTGAATGGAATGAGGTACAAATATTTTGTTAGTAATAAGTTTGGTCAGGAACAAACTAGAAGATTAACTTAAATTTATAGAAAATTATAGGTTTTTTTTTCTGATATAAAATACCAGCCTTTTATGTATAATAATGGGAACTAGGTTGCATATGTTTTTTGCTGGCTTAAGAATTGGGACACCTGCAAATGTTCCATTTTGGGAACAGACTAGTCTCAGCCAAAACCTCAACACACCTCAGTGGATCTCTCACCACTAACAGAGAGGATTTGGGCATGTTGTGCCTTAATTTTCCTCCATGTGGCTTCCTTCTTCTCCAACAGCATGAAAATAATAGTAATAGAATACTCACCCAAGAGCTGTTGAGATAATTAAATGAAATATTGTATGTAACACCTTTTGCATATTCAAAAGACACAGAAATTTCTAATTAATCAGCCACTTGACCTTTGAGCCAGTCACTTAACCTTAGAGGATTTCAATTCTCTCCAATTCTAAATTCTCTTTCCAAAAAGACTATATAGATTATAGAGCATTGTAATTAGCATATCAGACACCATTCTAATACATACCAACTCCTGCTATCACTGCAATTACACTGTTTATGTGTAGATGATACTCAAAGTCCCTAAACAGTCACTCAACTAAGAAAATAGGGTCTCATCTTATTGACACTCCTTTCCTCAGTGAACTCCTGTTCATTGAAAACACAAAGGTACACCTCTGACCAGTCTCTAAGGAACTGACAAGGTTGACAAAGGGCTATTTGAAATATCAAGATATTTTACCTATTCTGTGATGGGAATAGAAATGACCCTGCACATGAATAGTGCTTTCCTTTAAGATAACGTGTTGTCTGGAAGTAAGGCAGTGAAAGAAAATTACAGCCATTTGAAGATTTTTTAATCTGAAAGGGTATTTTAACTGACCTGAAATTGTTACCAGAAAGGGGACCTAGCCCAAGTGGGTTTGCGTAGGGCCAGTATTGTGTGGGCTCTTGACTTCATGCAGGAAAATTTCACAACACAAGTTCAGGTGATCTTGTTAAGGATGTTTATTAAAGCTGGGCATAGTGAAAGAAGGAAAGTCCTGGGATAGAAGAAGCAACAGGAGTGAGACTAGGCTGGGCTACTTTGGCTCACTAAGAAGTCAGAGAATTAGACTTCTGGCCAAGATGGAGGTGCAGGTAGACATACTGCATCCCCCTCCACAACTAAGAAGGAATACAACTACCTCAAAACTGGAGACACCCAGAAATTTGAACTACATGGAAGTCCAACAAAATAAGATATAAAGAAGTAACATTCATCCAGACAGGTAGTAGGAGGGGCAGAGCCAGGGCGGAGAGGATGCAGTGTGAAGGCAGCAGTGGTGACAGCAGCACCAGATCAGACCTTGCAGCTCACAGTTCCTGCGCCAGGGAAAATAAAGCCTGTGCAAACCAGTGGGGGCTGGGGTGGAGGAAGAAACTGTCAGTCTCTTAGCAGAACCTGTTTGTTTAGTGGGCTCTCACAGTCATAGAATGTCCACAGATCCACCCACTCTGGGAACCATGGCCAGGGCAACAGCTAGAGAGGCACCAGTCCCATATGGAAGTGGAAGAAGTGCCTGGAAAAGATATGGATGCCAAGCAAGTGGCATTGTTCCCTCTCAGACCCTTCTTCCACACACAGCACCATAAAGTGGTGAAATGGGTTTCTGGTACTGACAGATACCTAAGGCTCTGCCCTGCACAATGCAACAGGTGCGACAGCTCTACCTAAGACACAGAGGTGAACACAGAGCCTGTCAAGTTGAGGAAACAGAGAAGTATGGCCCAAAAAGAGGGAACGGATCAAGGTTCCAGCGGGAGAACTAAGTAACGAGGAGATAGCCAACCTAACAGATGTAGAGTTCAAAACACTGGTGATAAAGATGCTCACAGGCTTGATAGATATGCTTGAGTATAGCAAATGCATAAGGGAAGAAGATAAGGCTATGCTAAATGAAACAAAGGAAAATCCACATGAAATTGATTGTGAAAGGAAGGAAACTGGGGTTCAAATCAATGATTTGGAACATAAGGAAGAAATAAATAGTCAACCAATACAGAATGAAGAAACAATTGAACAAAAAAAAAAAAAAAAAAAAAAAAAAAAAAGGAAGAGAGGCTTAGGAGTCTCTGGGACAATTTTAAACGTACCAGTATCCAAATCATAGGGGTGCCAGAAAGAGAAGAGGAAGAACAAGAAATTGAAAGCTTATGTGAAAAAATAATGAAGGAAAACTCCCCAAATTTGGTAAAGGAAGTAGACATACAAATTTAGGAAGCACAGAGAGTCCCAAACAAGCTAGCCCCAAAGAGGACCCCACCAAGACACATCATAATTAAAATGCCAAAGGTGAAAGATAAAGAAACTCTTAAAAGCAGCAAGAGAAAAGAAGAGAGTTACCTACAAAGAGGTTCCTATAAGACTATCAGCTGATTTCTTAAAAGAAACTTTTCAGGCAAGAAGGGCCTGGCAAGTATTCAGAGTGATGAGAAGCAAGGACTTGCAACCAAGATTACTCTATGCAGCAAAGCTATCATTTGGAATGGAAGGGCAGATAAAGTGCTTCCCAGACAAGGTAAAGATAAAAGAGTTCATCATCATCAAGCCATTATTATATGAAATGTTAAAGAGACATTTAAGTAAAAGAAGATCAACGCTATGAACGTTAAAATGACAACAAACTCACAACTATCAACAACTGAATCTAAAACAAAAACAAAAACTAAGCATATTATCAAAATAGTAACAGAATCATAAGTATGGGGATCATTTGGAGTGTTATCAGCTGGGAGGGGGGAATGGTGCAGGGACTAAGAAGCATAATTGATTTGTACAAAATAGACAGGGGGAAGTTAAGAATAATATAGGAAAGGGTGAAGCCAAAGAACTTATATGAATAACCCATGGACATGAACTAAGGGGGGGTGGGATTGCTGGAGGGGCGGAGGAGAGCAAAGGGAAAAGAAATTGGGACAACTATAATAGCATAATCAATAAAATATAATAAAAAAAGAAGTCAGAGAAAAGGGGACCTTGGGGACAGGGTTAGGGAGTTAGACTGGGACAAGCTGCTGTTGCCCATTGCTCCCTGGTTGCAAGTCTCGTGGGGTCCCTTACAGTTTAGAGTTTAGGTGATGCATGTCTATGAGGGGAATGAGGAGAAAAGGAAAGTTGTAGGTGTGTTTCTGTAAGGAAGAGCAAAGAGGGATCTTCATTTTTGAGGGGTTTTAAAGGCTGGGAGTTTAGGGGAGGATCTCAATAGAATATTCATCAATTTTATGCTGGTGTACCAAAATAAGATTTATTCCCGTAACTTCATCTCTCCTTGGGTATGGCTGGCAAATGGCACTAATAGAATTTCTGCTATCTCCCTAAGTGGGGTGATTTAAGCTACTTACTCTCTGATTGGGGAGAAGTGTATACCATTTACTCTTTTTTATTCAAACCATTTACTCTTTAAAAAATATATTTTGTTTATTTATTTTTAGAGAGAGGGGAAAGGAGGGAGAAAGAGAGGCCGAGAAACATTGATTGATTGCCTCTCGTACAACCCCAACTGGGGACCTGACCCACTACCCAGGCATGTGCCCTGACTGGGAATCGAACCAGCAACCCTTTGGTTCGCAGGCTGGCACTCAATCCACTGAATCACACCAGCCAGGGCCCATTTACTCTTAAGTATTCTTGGTTTAAAGAAGGTAGAATTTACTAGATATCTGCAAACTGCTTGTTTAACTATCTGTCTCAGTTTCCCTATTCCACTTGACTGGCTTACTAGCCTGTCTCAAAAATCACCATCACAAGATTGTGTGTGTGTGTGCGCATGCACATGCAACTGCCCAACAGAGATCCGCAGAGTCAGGAAGTTTTGATTTAATGGGTCTCAGGATCTGGCTGACTTCATTCTCACCAAACATCTGGATCAGACTACTTAAGGCTCATTCATTCAGCAAATAAATTTTGCCAAACACAGAGAATACAAAGATGACTAATCCTTGCATTAGCCATCAAAGAGTTTTGTTAAGGACCTAGTATGTAAACAAGGATAATGTATGCTGTGTCAGCATTAGGCAGGATAGTAAGAAGCTAGGAAAATTCCTTGGCAAGTGGAATGGGGAAACTGAGAAAGATAGCTGAAAAAAAAAAGAAAAAAAAAAAAACTGGTTGAGCAATTTACAGCCAGATAATAAATAGCAACGTCTTATCTTCCCTAATCAAGGACACTCAGGAGCAAAAGGTTTACACACTCTAGGCCATCCCAGGGCATATCTACTTTGGTCTGGTTCTGATCCCTTTTTAGTGACATTGTTTGAGGGTGAAACTGACCAGAGAATAACTCTGACCCTTTTATATGCTCATTTTGATGAATAAGCATATTAAAAGACACACCTGAAAAGCTGGTAAATATTCTATTGAGATCTTCCCCTAAGACTACTCCTAAAATTCCCACCTTTAGAAAACAGATAAAAACCCTCACGATAAAAAAAGGCTGCTCTCCTTGCAGCAAGCCCATGCCCCTCCTTTTCTCAGGTGTATACTTTTTTTCTCTCTCTCTTAAACTCTAAGGGTCCCCATAAGAATTACAACCAAGGGAGCTGTGGACATTAGCAGCTCATTCCAGGGTAACCCCCTAAACTTGTCTCCAAGGTCCCCTGTTCTCTGACTTTTCAGTGAGGTAAAAGCAGCCCTGCCTTGGCCCACTTCTATCATTGTGACTTTTACTTCTCAGTGAGTCCATGCAGCCCCTTGTGGCTCACTTCTTTCCTATAATGGGCCAAAGCAGCCCTGCCCAAACTCTACTATTTCTTTCTCTTTCCTAAGCCCTTCCTTTGTTTCACTATCCCAAGCTCTCAAAATCACCTAGACTCATGTTGTGAAGTTTTCCCTGCATGAAGTCAAGAACCTACACACTACAGGTCAGCCCAAGGCAAATCTGTTCCAGACCTGGTCCCTTTGCAGTGGCAAGAGGAGATGGGTGCTACAGTGGGACACACAGCTTTCCCTTGATGAAGGTGGGAGGAGCTGGTGAGAAATGGTGAAGAATAATCTAGAAAGAAGGTATTTTCCAAATTTGTGTTTCCAATTAAGGTTCCTTCCCTCCTCCTCATTCTAAAGAAAGTGCTTTTCTCATCTGTCAAGTTTGAGGTCTCCTATTTGGGAACATGACATTATCCCAAACTAAATGTGTGAGTGGGGAATCTGCATGGCTAATAACTGTAAGCAAATCAGTTTTGCTGAGTTGCCTGGGCATGTTTCCTGTGAATTGAGCTCAGCCTGGCCTACTAATTAAACTCCTCCTGAGTAGGGAAGCCAGGGACAGCCAACAGCTTGGGGTTGCCATGGGAGCAGGTAGAGCAGCAATTGGTTATATTCCTTAAAAAAAAGCCCCACAGTCTGCAGTGTAATGGTAGGTAGCTCCTGTTTTCAGGATAATCTGTTTGTTAGAATGAGGCCACTTTTGAGAAAAGAAGAATATGGAAAAGTGGTCTGTGAAAGGGCCCTCTCCACTTCTGTACAACCCAACCCAAAGGCACTCAAAAGTATCCAACCTTTGTGCATTTCCTAGCACTCAGGGCAGTGGGTCTTCAATTTACCACTTACCAGCATCACCTGGAGCTCAGATTGCTGGGCCCCACTCCCAGAATTTCTTACTCAGTGGGTCTGGGGTGGGACTTGAGAATTTGCATTTCTACAAAGTTCCCAGATGAGACCATGTTTGAGCACCACTGCCTCAGAGAATGACTGATTACCCTTGCTAAAGCATATTTTCAAACAATTTAGGTATGAAATTTAGTGCAATCTTGCATGCAGAGGTAATTTTTTTTTAATCGAGAATGCTAATTTATTCCCAGAAGAAGATTGAGAATTACATCTCACAAAATTAGGTTTCTTCCCAGACTGGGTTTGGGACATACACTAAGTCAGTTCTTATGTAAGGTTGTAGATAGATTCTGTGACTTTAAGTGAAAATAGGTATAATGAAACCAATTTTACTATAGACTACTAATTAATATATACAAAAGTTCCTATGGCATCTCATTAAAACAAAACTATGTTGAAGGAAATGATATTATTTGAGGAGCTGCTGCATATTCTTTTAAACCAGGAACACAGCCACTTAATATAAGTAAAAGATGTTTTGTTTTGTTTTAAGATTTTATTTACTTATTTTTAGAGAGAGGGGAAGAAAGGGAGAAAGAGAGGGAAAGAAACATCGTGTGGTTGCCTCTCACACACCCCCAACTGGGTCCACAACCCAGGCATGTGCCCTGACTGGGAATCGAACTGATGACCCTTTGATTCTCAGGTCAGCACTCAACCCACTGAGCCACCAGCCAGGAAAAAAAGATGGTTTGAATATGGCTTCAACAGCTACTCCCTCAGGCCTCTAAAAAGAAAAAAAAAAAAAAGGAAATGGTATTGCTCTGGCTGGTGTGGCTCAGTGAACTGAGTGCCAGCCTGCAAACCAAAAGATTGTGGGTTCAATTCCCTGTCAGGGCACATGCCTGAGTGCAGGCCAGGTCCCTAGTTGGGGGTGAGTGAGAAGCAACTAATCAATGTATCTCTTGCACATCAATGTTTCTCTCCCTCTCTTTCTCCCTCCATTCTCCTCTCTCTAAAAATAAAATAAGTAAATAAATAAATTTTTTTTTAAATAAAAAGAAAAGGTGTTGAGTCACATTGCACTAGAAAATCAAAGAGGTTCTGCCTTCTCCACAGCAATGGAGTTCCTTGTCCCCACTTCTTCCCTGCAAGCTATCTGTCTTGTGTCTTTTCTTTTTGCTGGTGCTTTCTTTGCATGTGGGTTTGGTCTCCTGCAGTGATGGCACAGGCCATGCATGATCACAATAAAGTTTCCGTCCTGCTCCTCACATCTCCCTCCTTTTCTCACTACCTGTGTTCCAGAACATCCTGGAGAGAAAATCTAATTGACCAGCTTGGGCCAGATGTCTGCTGCAGGAGCAACGGCCAGCCAGCCACCACTGAAAGAGGAATCTGTGTGGGGAGGCCATGATAGATAGGTGTCATTCGGCTATATGCAAAGTGGATGACATACATTCTACCTCATAGCTTTGTCATACATAGGACTACCTGTGTAAAATACCTAACCAGACACACAGTAGACACTTAGTAAGATTAGCTCCTCCTTCATCTCATTCTACTGCCTGCAAATTCACCAGGGATTTAGGGCATCAAGTAGAAGATTCTGGTTAACTGTGTCTAGTGGGATAGCTAGGTTGATGGTCTTCTGAACCCTTGATCCAACTCCTTATAAGCTACACAACTAGCATCCTCTCAGGGCTGGAGCATATTCTCCACCCCTCCCCTCACCCCCACCCCCTTGGTGAGGTGCAAACTTCAGGTGTGGGAGCTCATTACACCAGGGAATAGTCACACACCTCTCCTTCACACTCCAGAAAAGTGTGACCATTTGTCAAAAACAATTTTTTTTTTTTTTTTTTTTTAGAAAAGGTGACAAAAGTCTGGATGTATAAAACTGTACCTTGATCTCAAGGGTCTAAACCATATCATTAATGGTAATCTCAATGCTTGATTGAATGTATAGATTTAATAGTATATGTGTTATTTTGGGCCAATTTATGGGGTGAAAAACATTTATAGTCCCAACAGAGACACTGGCTTTTAAAAATTAGCAGGAGGGGTTTATAAAGACATGACATTTAATTCAGGTCTTGTTCAGGCATGTTTACTGCAAGGAGATTGCTTTCCTTTCTCCTCACTTACATTTTTACCTGTAATATAATAAACCGTACATTGGTTTAACATTTATTTCCTGAAGGTAAACAAAAAAACTTATTTCATAGATTTTTAGCTATGAATAAACTGCTATTATTTAGCACATGTCAGATCAACTGTTACTAACTAGGAACCATAAATAAAGTCATAGTGAAGTTATTTTAACTATTGTTTTCAATCATTGTCATGTTGGGAGGAAAAAAAGTCCTGAAGATATATTTCACTGTGTTTGTACTTATTAGAGTTTTCATTATTTACACCAGTGATTCCTAAAAGAATTTAGATAAGGAAAACTGCAGAGTGAAAATTTGAAGTAAAAAGTAACACTTTCTCTTTTGGATTAGCTATATTTTTTCAAATTGTTTGACCAAGTTATGGAAAATAATATTTTACCCACCAGTTATAATTAACATTGTTTACTTGCTGTGCCCACCCATCCTCACTTACCTTCTCATACACTTTAGGAAGAAAAGCTCTTACCCAGCATTGTTCCTGTCATGTTTTATTTTGTACAATATTTCTGCTTTGAACTGGTATCCAGAGATTACTCATAGTCGTCTTAATTTGAAAATAAGTTTTTCTTTGTACCTATGGGGCAGTGGTTCTCAAACCTTTGCATGCGTCATAATCCCTAGCACGTTCATTTCAGCACTGATTGTTGGAGGCCCTCCCCTGAGTTTCTGAGTCAGCAGGTCTGCTGACAACCTGCATTTCTAACAAGATCTCAGAGATGCTGCTGCCGCTGCTGGCCCAGCTGCCACAGTCTGAGAACCGCGAGTCTACATGGAGCAGCAGCATTGCTTTCCTGCCTAACTGCATGCCCCTCTCCCACCTTCTAGGACTTGGCACTGGGGACTCCAGAAAGGAGAAGCCAGAGGTTCTAACTAATATCTGCTTTTTTTCTTTTTACTAAATTTATTTGGGTGACATTGGTTAACAAAATTATACAGTCTTCAGGTGCACAATAGCACAACACATTATCTGCACACTGTATTGTGTGTTCACTACCCCAAGTCGAGTCTGTCCATCGCCATTTATCCCCTCTATATCCTTTTCTACAGCCCCCCCCTCGGTAATCACCACACTCAATCCCTCCCCACTCCCCCAATCCAGCCCCTATATGCCCCACCCCCCCCAACCTGCAACAGCTGTCAGCCTGCTCTCTATCTAGGAGTCTGTCTCTATTTTACTTGTTGATTGAGTTTGCACATTAAATTCCACATATGAGTGAAATCATATGGTACTTGTCTTTCTCTGACT
Source organism: Furipterus horrens (assembly GCF_987537825.1). Lineage (NCBI taxonomy): Eukaryota > Metazoa > Chordata > Mammalia > Chiroptera > Furipteridae > Furipterus > Furipterus horrens. The sequence goes on along the minus strand of NW_028327178.1, from coordinate 50,318,300 downwards.
GGCTTATTTCACTTAGCATAACGCTCTCCAGGTCTCTCCATGCTGTCACAAAGGGTAACATTGCCTTCTTTTTACAGCCAGTAGAATTCCACTGTGTAAATATACCATAGCTTTTTTTATCCACTCATTTACTGATGGGCACTTGGGCTGTTTCCAGATGTTGGCTATTGAAAATAACGCTGCAGTGACCACAGGGGTGCATGTATTCTTTCAAATTAAGTGTTTTGGGTTCTTAGCATATATTCCCAGAAGAGGAGTCACTGGGGCACAAGGCAGATCCATTTTTAATTTCTTGAGGTAACTCCATACTGCTTTCTTTCCACAGTGGCTGCACCAGTCTGCATTCCCACCAACAGTGCACAAGCATTCCCTTTTCTCCACATCCTCACCAGCACTTGTTTGTTGTATTTTAGAATTTATATGCAGCCTGTCCATTAGTGTTTGGTTTGTACCAATTTTCTCTTAACTAAATCTGACATGGGGTAGGCTTTCAGTGGGTCATCAGGTAGGGGCAAGTGGTGTTCACCAGATTGACATGGGTTCAAATTTGGAGTCAGTGTTGGGTCTGAAGCCACTCAGCATATGTTCCCAGGTATACAAAGTCTAGCTGCCACCCTCTGGGTGCTCGCACACTTTTGTGTTGAGGTGGGGTCTCAGGGGATTGTCAGGGTGAGGCAGCAGAGTTTATCAGGCTCAAACAGACCAAGACTTGGCTGTGTGAAAGAAGGCTCTGCTCAGGTCATGCATGCAAGGGAAAAATAGGCCCTGTTCCAGAGCCACACGGCTCAGTCCGTCCCAGATTCCATTGGGAGGAGATGGAGCTCAGCAGGGAGGGGCTGGGAGGATGTGGCTAGTGGGTCTCCCTTGCAGAGGATGGAGGGGTGCTGGTCAGGCTCAGGAAGGTGGGGATATGGCCCCTGCCTCAGAGCCATATCACTTAGTCTGTCCCGGATTTTGCCACTAGGAGTCAAATGGATACAGCCTCCAGAGCTGGAGCCAGAAGCCTAGAGTGTGGGTTTGCCAGAAGCCCAGAGGCAAGCCATCTCGCAGATAGATCTCCCGTGAGGGGGAAGTACCAATCAGGTTCATGGGAATGTGTGAGAATGGCTTCTGCCCCAATGCCACACAACTCAGTCACTTATAGCCCCTTAATATGCTCAGACCTCTACACTTGACCAAGGCAGCTGGCTCCCCATCAGGGCATAAGCTCCACAGGTTGGGGCAAGAAGGACTCCAGAGGGTGGGGCCATTGCTCTAACCCAGGCTGATACTGCACAAAAGGGAGTGCTCCCCTCAAGAGAGTTGGCATCCATGGTAAGGAGAGAATAACTCAGCACAGGGATCCTGGCAGCTGTCTCTTCAGCTCTCTCCCTCCCCAGAGCCACAAACCCCAGACTCATGCTACTCTAGTCTGCTCTGCTCTACCTCTGCAGAGCTCAGGGTGAGTGGCTGTGAATGAGATTTTGTGCATTGGTCCTGTCTCTAGCAGAGACCTGTCTTTATCTGGCAGAGAGAATCCCTGCTGATTTTCACCTCCAGATATCATGTGGGTGCCTCTTCCCAGCTATGGTGCTCTAGGCTGCAGAGCTCATCTTGGGGTCCAGACCCCTCACTTATCAAGGGGAACCTTTGCAGCTGAGATATCCCTCAAGAATCTTAGCCACTGCCCCTGGTGGTGGGAGTGAGGCCAGCCCTTTTCTCATCTCCACCCTTCCTACAAGTCTCAATATGGCTTCTTCTGTAAATCCTTAGGTTTTTGGTTTGTTTGTTTGTTTGTTTAAAAGAAAGGGGAAAGACAGGAGAAAGAGAGGGAGAGAAACATCAATGTGTGGTTGCCTCTTATGTGTCCCCAACTGGGTACCTGGCCTGCAACCCAGGCATGTGCCCTGATTGGGAATGGAACTGGTGACACTTTGGTTTGCAGACCAGTGCTCAGTCCACTGAGCCATGCCAGCCAGGGCCCTAAGGCTTCTCTTCAGCTAGTCTTCAGTTGGTTATTCATGATGATTATTCTATAATTTTGTTGTAATTCCAGTTTGGTCCTGGGAGGTAGTAAGTGTAGCTTCCACTTACTCTGCTGTCATCTTGGATCTTCTAATCTGACATCTTATATGGGAAATAAATTGCATATGTAAATCCACCTTTGAAAAGTTTATAAACACTCATTAAATTATAGAAAAAATTTAGAAAAGATTTTGTGCATCGTATTGTGTTCCCTAAATTTTAAAGATGAAAGAGAGGTTTAATCGTTTATAAACCTCACTGCAAGCCTCCCTATCTCTGTGCAATTTTCTTTTCACTATATCTCGCCATCTCCCATTTATTATGGTGTCCTCTTTTCTGAGAGATTTCTATAGAAAAAGGGGAACATTAGCTCTCACATTCCACTTACAGAGTTCTAAGGGACAGTGAAAATTTTGGTCTCCATAATTGAAATGTTTTATGTAAATTTCCCTTCCCCTTTTATAAAGAGAAAATGGCAATTGTGGAAATGAAGGACGAAGAAACTTCATAAGTTAAATATTTTTTAATCAATTGGAATTTAGTCAACTACTAATTTAAGGGAAAATGTCACATTCTGTTTTATATCAGCTGGAGAAACTGACAACATGCATATTTTTCATTTATGAGTGTAAAAATTCAGCCCTCTTTACTCAACCTTATTAAAGTTGAGAATTTTATCACTAATACTTTCTGGATTAAAACTGTAACCACCCAAAGATGAGACGATTAATTGACCAGTGAAAATTTACAGCATTACAAATTTTTTAGCTCAGCAATGGAAACAGAACAGTGTGAGAGAGGTAATCTTTTTCTATCATGAAATACAAATGTATAGAACAGAAGTCAAATGAGGGATATATAGACCAAAAAAATCATAACTTATTTTTAAATTAAAAATAGAAAAGAAAAATTCTTCCCAGAGATTTTCATACATTTTAGGACAATAAAGAAAAGAAAATGTCTCCCTTTGGAGGGAAGAATGTGTATGTTTTCCAGGAGCCCTTCTAAAATTGGGGGTTCCCAGGGCTCAGAGTTCCTCAGCTGTAACATAGATCCCCAGTGCATTGCATATCCCTGGGGCCATCACACAGCCCGCAGGGCACTTTGAGGGCAAGAGGAAGAAATCCTCACATGAAGCCCATGAAGTGTGCTGTGTCATGAGAAATATGCTAATTGTTGCCTTTTTCCTGGCCAAACTGTGGAAGGGTGACAAATCCCCACAGCTTCCACTGTTTAGGAACTGTATGACTGTTTTTCACTCTTTTGTGAAACCCTTTTTCATTTATTTTGCCAATTTTCTGTGTTTTATGTTTGTAACAATTCTTTATGTTCTGAATGTAAGATCTTTGTCGTTAAAATGTAATTTAGTGTGTGTGTGTGTTTTTACAGATATACCAGCACACATTGATTTTTAGTTAGAATATAATACTTAGAGATAAAAGTACACACACCATTAGTGTATATCTTTTTTTTTTTATTTTTAAAGTATATTTTATTGATTATGTTGTTACAGTAGTCCCAATTTTATCTCCTTTACTCCCTTTGGCCCAGTACCCCCTTCCCTCCAGCAATCCCACCCCACTTAGTTCATGTCCCTGGGTCATGCGTATAAATTCTTTGCCTTCACCCTTTCCTATATTATTCTTAACTTCTCCCTCTCTCTTTTGTACCAGCCAAATATACTTCTTAATCTCTGCACCATTTCTCCATTACACCCCCATCCCCCTCCCAGCTGATAACCCTCCAAATGATCCCCATACCTAGGATTCTGTTCCTATTCTGGTTTGTTTAGTTAGATTTTGTTTTTAATTTTTAGATTCAGTTGTTGATAGTTGTGAGTTTGTTGTCATTTTAGTGTTCATAGTTTTGATCTTTTTTTTTTTTTATAAATCCCTTTAATATTTCATACAATAATGTCTTGGTGATAATGAACTCTTTTAGCTTTATCTTGTCTGGGAAGCACTTCATCTGCCCTTCCATTCTAAATGATAACTTTGTTGGATAGAGTAATCTTGATTTTAGGTCCGTGCTTTCCATCACATTAAATACTTCTTGCCAGTCTCTTTGGGTCCAACTTGTTTGGGATTCTGTGTTTCTTGGACTTGTATGTCTATTTCCTTCACCAAATGTGGGAATTTTTCCTTCATTATTTTACATATAAGCTTTCGATTTCTTCCTCTTCCTCTTCTCCTTCTGGCACCCCTATGATTTAGATGTTGGCACGTTTAAAGTTGTCTCAGAGGTTCCTAAGCCCCTACTCGGTTTTTTCAATTTCTGTTTCCTCATTCTGTACTGGCTGTTGTTTTCTTCCTTACTTTTCAAATCATTGATTTGAACCCTGGTTTCCTTCTCATCACTATTGGTTTTGTGTGGATTTTCCTTCATTTCATTTAGCATGGCCTTCACTTCTTCCTTTTCATGTTTGCCATACTTAAGCATATCTGTCAAGTCTGTGAGCATCTTTAACACCAGTGTTTTGAACTCTGTGTCTATTAGGTTGGCTATCTCCTTGTCCCTTAGTTCTATCACTGAAACCTTGATTCATCCCCTCTTTTGGGCCATACTTCTCTGTCTCCTCATCTTGACAGCCTCTTGTGTTTGCCTCTGTGTCTTAGGTAGAGCTGTTGCACCTGTTACATTTTTTGTGGGGGCAGATCCTTAAGTATTCGTCAGTGCAGAGTGACCTGTTTCACCACATTGTAACTCTGTGGGGGGGGGGGTCTGAGAGAAAACAATGTTGCTTGCTCAGCACTTACCCCCTTTCCAGGCACTTCTCCCACTTCTGTATGGAACTGGCACCTCTCTAACTGTTGACCTGGCCATCATTTCCAGAGTGGGTGGGTCTGCAGGTGTTCTAGGACCATGGGGGCCTCTAAACAAGTGGACTCTTCTGAGAGACCTGCAGTTTCTTCCTCTGCTCCAACCCTCACTGGTTTTCAGTCAGAAGCAATGAGGCCTTATTTTTCCCAGCAATGGAACCATGAGCTGCATGGTCTGGTCTGGTCCTGGGAGAACTCCCAAGGTGTTTCTCCCAACGTTTTTTTAAAGTATATTTTATTGATTATGTTGTTACAATAGTTCCAATTTTTTCCCCCTTTGCTCCCCTCCACCCAGTACTCCCCTCTCCCCAGCAATCCCACCCCACTTAGTTCATGTTCATGGGTCGTGCATATAAGTTCCTTGGCTTCACCCTTTTCTATGTTATTCTTTATTTTTTTAATTATTAATTTTTTATAACAATAAAAAATAACAGTTTCTCCCCTCTCAGACTTAAGACACTTTATAATCTTATAAAGGACAATGGGTGAAGGTCTCATGCTCCTCTAACTGCTTCAAACTGGACATGGTCATCGTCCTACCTACCCTTGGGTCCAGAAATTTCTAATAAAGAGTGGGGTTGTAGCAGGGAGGGTGGCCTTCCCACATGGGGAAGGGTCTTGCAGACTCCAGGTCAGTTGACTGTCCCCAGACAATGGCGTACTTGGTTTAACAGGCTGATATCCTTGTTGTATTCCAATCACTTAGTTCAGCCAAACTGTTGAGTCTCAGGAGGCACTAATGCAGACAGGATTAAATGAGGCCTAAACGTACAGACAGTCACTCAGGTAATGAGATCATAGGCTTATGCCTTCTTGTTCAATTTTGCTCATTTGTTTGTGTTGTTCATTAGTTTCCTTTATTAGGTGATATCATATGGTATTTTTCTTTCATTGCCTGGCAATGAAAGAAGTTCCTTCTTTCTTTCTGCTACATAGTACTCCATTGTGTAAATGTACCACAATTTCTTGATTCACTTATCTACAGATGGGCACTTAGGCTGTTTCCCTCCCAACATTTCTTTTTTCTGGCAGCCTGAATTTTTAAATTATTATTATTATTATTAATAGTAGTATTGTCCTATTACAGTTGTTCCATTTTTCCCCTATTGCTTTCCCCTGTCCCAGCCCCCGCTTCTCCCACAGTCAATCCCCACCCTATTGTTCATGTCCATGGATCATTTATAATAGTTCCTTGACTAGCCCCTTCCCATTCTTTCCTTTCTTCTCCCTGCTCCCCTCTGGTCACTGTCAGTCTGTCCCTTGTTTCCATGCTTGTGGTTCTATTTTGCCCATTTGTTCATTAGGTTCCTATATTCGGTGAGATCATATGGTATTTGTCTTTCGCCACCTTGTCTATTTCACTTAGCACAAAACTCTCCAGTTTCTGGCAGCCCAAAGTTAAATGATCGCCATTGAGTTCCATACTCAAAGCAGTGGAAAAAGCAGCCACAGAGGGAGTAATTCTTTGATTGACTATGTTTTAATATTTATTTTTCTCTTTTAGCAGCCAAAGTGGGTCAGGTATCCCTCCCAACTTTTTAAAACACGTGACTGCATTTTCTGCTGGCCACAGACACTGTTGCTGCCACCGCTGCTGCTACTGCACTTCTTCCTCTCTGTCCTGGCTCTGCCCCTCTTACCTCTCTGGCTGAGTATTTCTTCTTTATATCTTTGTTTGTTGGACTTCCATGCAGCTCAATTTTCTGGAACTTTTGGTTGTCTGTAGTTTGTTTGTTTTTTTATTGGTAAAATTTTTTAAATAATTTTTTGAGGGAAAAAGAGTTTTCTAATTATAATATTAAACTCAAGAACTATAAAATAAAATAATCATAAATTTGATTATAAACTTAAGAAAATCTCTTCATAACAGCAAAATTCATAAACAAAGTAAAAGCACAAACTTATTTACAACATAATGACAACTGATAGTCTGATTTACATAAAATGCAAAGAGCTCTTTCCAATTTGTTTTTAAAATACTAATAGAAAAATAGGCAGTGTCTAAATAGGCAACACACATAGAAAGAAATACAAATGACCAATGAATATAAGATACTCAATATCAATTATTAAAGAGCTTCAGATTGAAAAGGAAGTTTATTATTTTTAATGAAGTAGAATACTATCAATTGGTGTGTAGAATTATATCAATGTGTATTAGCTCTTCCTCAATTTAAAACTTACTATGTGTGCCTTCGAGAGCAGACTCTTTGGCAAATTTCTTTTAAGTATATTTTATTGATTATGTTGTTACAGCAGTTCCAATTTTCCCCCCTTTGCTTCCCTTTGCCCAGTACCCCCCTTCCCTCCAGCAATCCCACCCCCCTTAGTTCATGTCCATGGGTCATGCATATAAGTTCTTTGGCTTCACCCTTTCCTATATTATTCTTAACCTTCCCCTGTCTAGTTTGTACCAACCGATTATGCTTCTAATTCCTGCACCATTTCCCCATTTCTCACCCTTCCCCCTCCCAGATTATAACCTTCCAAATGATCCCCATACCTATGATGCTGTTTCTATTCTGGTTTGTTTAGTTAGATTTTGTTTTTATTTTTTAGATTCAGTTGTTGATAGTTGTGAGTTTGTTGTCATTTTAGTGTTCATAGTTTTGATCTTTTTCTTAAATAAGTCTCTTTAACATTTCATATAATAATGGCTTGATGATGATGAACTCTTTCAGCTTTACCTTGCCTGGGAAGCACTTCATCTGCCCTTCCATTCTAAATTATAGCTTTGCTGGATAGGGTAATCTTGGTTGTAGCTTCTTTCTTTTTATCACATTGAATACTGCTTGCCAGTCCCTTCTTGCCTGCAAAGTGTCCTCTGAGAAAGCAGCTGATAGTCTTCGAGGCACCCCATTGTAGGTAACACTCTGCTTTTCCCTTGCTGCTTTTAGGATTCTCTCTTTATTTTTCACCTTTGGCATTTTACTTACGATGTGTCTTGGTTTGGTCTTCTTGTGGTCTAGGTTGTTTGGGACTTTCTGTGTTTCCTGGACTTGTATGTCTATTCCCTTCACCAAATTTGGAAAGTTTTCCTTCATTATTTTTTCACATAAGCTTTCAATTTCTTGCTCTTCCTCTTCTCCTTCTGGCACCCCTATGATTTGGATACTGGTACGTTTAAAGTTGTCCCAGAGGTTCCTAAGCCCCTACTTGGTTTTTTCAATTTTTGTTTTCTCATTCTGTACTGGTTGACTCTTTTTTTCTTCCTTATATTCCAAATCATTGATGTGAACCCTGGTTTCCTTCTCTTCACCATTTGTTTTGTGTGGATTTTTCTTAATATCACTTACCATAGCCTTCACTTCTTCCCTTATGTGTTTGCCATACTCAAGCATATCTGTCAAGCCCATGAGCATCTTCATCACCAGTGTTTTGAATTCTGTTAGGTTGGCTCTCTCCTCATCTGTTAGGTTGGCTATATCCTCATCGCTTAGTTCTCCCTCTGGAACCTTGATCCATTCCATTTTTGGGCCATACTTCTCTGTCTCTTCATTTTGACAGGCTCCTGTGTTTGTTTGCCTCTATGTCTTAAGTAAAGCTGTCACTCCTGTTATATCATAAGGGGTGGAGCCTTATGTATTCATCAATATAGGGCGACCCATTGCACCACATTGTGACACTGTATGTGAGGGAGGGGTCTGAGAAGCAACAATGCTGCTTTCCCAGCACTTGCCCCTTTCCAGGCACTTCTCCCACTTCCGTATGGGACTGGCGCCCCTCTAGCTGTTGCCCTGGCCATCGTTCCCAGAGTGGATGAGTCTGTGGATGTCTAGGATCATGGGGCCCTTTAAACAAGCAGATTCTGCTGAGAGACCAGCAGTTTCTTCCTCCATCCCAACCCCCACTTGTTTGCACAGTCAGAAGTTACAAGGCTTGATTTTCCCCAGTGCTGGGACTGTGAGCTGCTAGGTCTGGTGAGGAGTTGGGAATGCTCCTCAGGTATCCCTCCTGACTTTTTAAAACATGTAACTGTACTTTATGCCAGTCTGCCGCTGCCGCCACTGCTGCCACCACCATACCACAACCCCTGTGCCCCAGCTCCGCCCCTCCTACCTGTCTGGGTGAGTATTTCTTCTTTATATCTTTGTTTGTTGGACTTCTATGCAGCTTGATTTTCTGGAACTTCTGGTTATCTCTAGTTTTGAGGTATGTAGTTGTATTCCTTCTTAGTTGTGGAGTGAGACGCAGCATGTCTGTCTATGCCTCCATCTTGGCCGGAAGTCCCTGTCTGTTGTTTTAAGACAGTTGTATTCCTTCTTACTTGTGGAGGGAGATGCAGCATGTCTATCTAGGCCTCCATCTTGGCTGAAAATCTCTTCATTTATTTTTTAAATATTTATTTATTTATTTTTTTAGAAATGGGGAAGGGAGGGAGAAAGAAAGGGAGAGAAACATCGATCGGTTCTCTCTCCTACCCATCCCAACTTGGGACCAAACCTGCAACCTAGATATGTGCCCTGACCAGTAATTGAACCAGCAACCTTTTGCTTTGTAGGATGATTCCAAATCAACTGAGCCACACTAGTCAGGGCCAAATCCATTCTTTTAAAGCTGTGGAACAGGATGCCCTCTGATATGAAAGAACTTGTCCTGAACAGCTGTCATTGAAATGAAGGCAAAATCAAAGACCTCACAGATGGGTAAATTTGAAAAATTAGAGTCTTTTTTTTCTCACCCTAGGACATTTTTGTTTAAATTGCTTATAGAGAGAAAGGAAGGGGAAGAGGAAGGGAGAGAGAGAAACATTGACTGGTTGCTTCCCACACATGCCCAGACTAGGGATGGAACCTGCAACCCAGGCATGGGCCCTGATAGGGAATTGAACCTATAATCTTTCTGTTATGGGATGATGCTCCAACCAACCAAGCCATATTGGCCAAGAGGAACTAGAGTTCTTAAGTATAATCAAGGTATGCTTTACCTCAGTTGCAAACTGACTGAAGTTAAAAAAACTTAAGAAGCTTGAATTAAGCAGTAACAGAATCTCAGGGGGGCCTGGAGGTATTGGCAGAAAAGTCTTGAACCTCAGGTATCTAAATTTAAATGGCAACAAAATTAAAGACCTCAGCACAATAGATCCACTGAAAAAGAAACCCTCAAGAGCTTAGATATTTTCAGTTGTGAGGTAACCAGCATTAACCACTACCAAGAAAATGTATTCAAACTCCTGCAATTTACTTATCTTGATGGCTATCACCAGGATGACAAGGAGGTCCCTGATTCAAATGCTGAGGGCTATGTAGAGGGTCTGGACAACATCAATGAGGAGGACAGGATGAGGAAGACTATAATGAGGATGCTCAGGTAGTGGAAGACCAGGAGGATGAGGAAGAGGAGAAGGAAGGTGAAGAGGAGGATGTGAGTGGAGAGTAAGAGGAGGGCAAAGAAGGTTATGATGATTGGGAAGTGGATGATAAGGAAGATGAAGATCTTGGTGAAGAAGAGAGGGGTCAGAAGGGAAAACAAGAACCTGAGGATGAGGGAGAAGACAATGACTAAGTGGATGATCCCTCAATCCTGCCCCATGAAACTTTTTTTTTTCTAATTGTAACTTTGCTGTGGGAATGAGAGGGGAAAAGTGTACTGGGGTGAGGGTGATGGCGTGGAATAAAATGCTGTTTTTACTGCCCCCCAAAAGTTATCACCACAAGAAAAAACAATGCAACTATGTGTAGTATTGGAAGTGGATGTTATTGTGGTGATCATTTTGCAATATATACAAATATTGAATCATTATGTTTTACACCTGAAACTAATGTTACATGTCAATTATACCTCAATAAAAAAGGAAATTAAAAAATAAAAATTTAGAATAAAAAACCAATAACTAATTAATCATTTTCCTGGGTATAAGATATACAACAGCTTCTCTATAGGCAAGTGTCTTTTCACTTGGATTGACTGTCCACAGAGGCTAGTGCTGGCCTTGGCTTTGCACATAGTGAGGTGTGGTCAGGAGGGAACAATCAAGAACCAGAAGTGCCCGGTGGAGAGGGTGGCATTTTCTTCAGGCCCCAGGTCACACTAGACGAGGGGGTGGAAGAGAGGGAGCTCACCTCAGACGTCCTGGGCCCTGGCTGGTGGCAGCTCGGCCTCCACATCTGCAGTCCAGATCTTTGACTCCCCTTCTAGGTTGAACCTGTTACTGGGGCTGTGGGGCTGCATGAGCTCAGGTCAGGGACAGGGCACTGGGGGTCAAGGAGCCAGAACAAATTTTGACACTTCTGCACCTGTGGGTTCCCATGTCTAAAACTGGAATACAAACAGTACCCATCTCCTAGGTAGTTGTAAGATTAAATCATTCTGTACAAATGAAGTGCTTAGAACAGCACCAGCTAGATAAAGGTGTCAGATAACTATTGTTATTTCTTATAGGAAAGAAGGAGGAAATTGAGGAAACTAGTGCTGGAGAATAATGCACTCAGCGCCCACCCTGGGGACCGCACACTTTGCATACAGCTGGAGCACAGTCTCTCTCCATAGAAGCCAACTGGCATGCAATGGGGCAGAGAAAAAAGTGGCTCTTGCCGAAGCCACAGAATAAAGATTTACTCTGCTGACAAATGCAGGGGGGATCCCTATTGTCCAAGCACACTCACACCCGTTCTTCAAAAAAATTAACATAACTAACTGAGGAATGAAGTCTTTGTTTTCATTTCACCCAGTCTCTAGTTCAAGGATTATCTGCAGCCTCTCTGGGAACATTGTAGGGGGAAAAAAAGAAGTTAAAGTTAGAAACCAGGGTCCATGCACAGTTACAGTCTAGAGAACATTATTATTCTTATTTTAAAATCATTTTCAAAACAGAAATGCTTTGCAGCCTCCTCCTTAAGGAAAGAAATGGGTGTGCTTAACAGTTTAAACAAGCTCTGCTAAGGCGGACCCTCAGCACTCTGATTCAGCAGTGTGATCAGATTAGTTTTCTACACTCGGGAAAGGTCACGTGGAGCCCAGCTGCGAATGCAAATCTGTAATGAGAAAAGGCGCGGTCTCTAATCTACCAGCCCAGTGAGAAACAGTTTCCTAGGTGACAGGCAGTGCCATTTTCCTGGACAAAATCACAGGAAGAAGAAAAAATAAAGATTAAAAAAGAGCCTGCACAATGAACTAAACTTCTTAACTAGTAAAGGCTGTCCTCCAGCAATCACCGAGAATTGAAGACTATATTCTAATCTGTTCTCCCTAATCCTTGGCAATATCATCAATGGCAAAATGGATTATTCAGCATTTATTATTCCATTTTCTTAATAGGCAAAAAGGGGCACAACAGAGCAATTTGTGTTTTCACAACTGAGTTACATTTACTTTTTGTGTACGATTCATGCTAAATTCTCAAGTTAAAATATGAAAATGAAGTTCGAATGGGTGTAAGGACTTTTCTTTCTTTGTCTCAAAATTATAGAGACATAACAATTCTTCAATAGCTTTGTAAATTTGTGGTTTAAGTGTATCTATGTATTAATCCATACACCTACACTAAAGCACATGGCTATATGCAAGTACATCGTATTAAAGAAAAGAACCCACAGATTCATGAAGTGCTTAAAGCCAATTAGATGTTCGAATTTACTAGGCTGAATTTTTTTTTTTAGCAATTGCTTGCTCCCCACCCCTACCCTTGTCTTTCCAGGCACATTTATCATCAGCATACATTCACCAAGACCGAATGTCCACTGTGCTCAAGTACTTCACAGCTAGTTGGGGAGAAAGACACAAGTAATTATAACTTAGATATCAAATTACCTTCATCAGCCTGTGGAATCAAGAAAGTCACCATAACATTTGCAATCCCAGATTTCTGTTCTTGACCCTCCCTCTACACAGAGCCTTCCTACCAGCTTTCCCTCCCCTCCCATGTGGCTAAACAGCTGAAAGAGGATGAGCAAAGAAATGAACAAATAAATGAATGAAAATGTAAATATATTCCAATGGGGTACATCTTCATATACGGGGGTGGGCAAAAGCAGGTTTACAGTTGTGAGTACATGAAAGTTTATTTTTGTATTATTATTTATTTTATTATTTTCTATACCAACAACTGTAAACCTACTTTTGCCCACCTCTGTATGTCTGAATATGTTCCCGAAAATTGATTCAATTTATTTTAGATCACATATTTTAAAATGCAGAGAGGGACATTACTACTTAAAACAATCTGATAGTGAATCATTTTGCAAAGCAAGGGAATTACCACCATTTGTAATGGCCATGATGAACTAACTTTATTTGGTTTGGGTTTTCACATATGGATTTTTTTCTAGAGTACACGGATTTCACAATATCTAAGAGAATCATCCAGGAAGTCATATAAATTCTGAGACACCTGGAGGCCAAACTCAGAGGCACGCCTGCATAAGTACAGTTCCCCTCTTTTCCCCTCAAGGCTTCTCTTTCAGAAATGGCTCCTAACTGTGCCTGCAAGCAGGTACATCTCCATCATGAGTGGGAAGCTCACAGGTCTCCGATACCAGAGCTGATAGAAACAAAACCAGTTTTGTAAAAGTCTAACAATAGCATACCTTTTGAGACCATTTGTTTAATATTCAAAACTGGGAAGCTGCTCTGTATTGGTAGAAGACAGGTGGTGTCTTTGGAAGGGAGGGAAGAGCTATGAAAAGTTGACCCAGATAAATGCTTCCACAGAAGTGCTAAGTGCTGAAGCCAACCTCGGGGTGGGAAGTACTAGGGGATATTAAGGAAGGAGGGAAGCATTGCAGATGTGACTTTGAGCTGGGACTCTGGGTCTTGGTCACCACTGGGGCACTGGGTGTGAGTGTCCTCTGTGGAGTGGGCTCGGTTACCTATCCACCCACAAGGCTCTCTCGAGGACTTAGTGACAGGAAGCATAGCAGAGGGCCAGGGAGGCACTGAGTGCACTCACAGCTGTGCTTAGTCTCCAATTCCAGCTCCAACAAAGTCACGTGGTTCCTCTTCTGACTCTTTAGAATCATCTTTGAAGAGCCTTCACATGGCCAGTAATGAATCCCTGAAGCCAAGGGCAACTCCAGTTTTTCCTTGAGGAGAGGGGCCAGTCACCTGAGGAGGGAGAGGAAGATGCTGAAGAAGTCACGGAGCATGCAGAAAAAGGGTTTGTGAGAGCAGCAGGACAGCAGGAATCAAACCCAATGTCTGCAGGTTTGCCTGGCTCTCAGGGAATAAGTCTTTTTTTTTTTTTTTCTGGAACCAAATGAGGGAAATTTAAACACTCCAACCAGTGTTTCTCTCAGGACTTTTACAAATATGCTATTGTCATCCTCAGAATCTCACTTTATAGATGAAAAAACATTGAGACTGCAGGAAATCTGATGAATTTCCCAAATTCACAGTAAGTAACACACTTAAATCTAAAATTGAAATCTGTTGGAGTTCAGGGTCCCTTTCTAGTTTCAGTCAGTGGGTGTTATGGGCTGAGCTGGCTGTGCCCGTCCCCAGGCAGATGCGCTGCATCAGCAGCCAGCCCGTCTCCAGTCCCTACTTCTTCCATTTGCAGCCTATGAGGAAATTGAATTTCAGTCTGAGCATGGTTATTAAGAGCAGCATCATTAGTAGCAAAGTCACACAAGGCATCGAATAATCCCGTTTTTCATGAGCTGTAAGTGCTCAGACAACTGCTGATCAATAGGGTTTTATCTTAAGGTCAGACTGTTGGTTGCTTCTGCAGCTGAGGCCACAAGCAGGAGCAGCAGAGCTTTCCCCCAGCTCCCTCCCTCCTCCCTGACCCTGCCTCTGGGAGCTGACTCTCCAGGAGACGAGCACCAGAGACTTTTTGTTACAAAGTGCTTTATAGATGAGTGTGGATCCCTCCATGTTGTGTTCAAGCTCATTTATTCAGAAACATTCAAGAGAGAAATTCCACAGGGTCGCCATAGGAACCCTTCCCAAGGAGGAGGAGCTACTCATACGATGAAGGGCAAGATATTAAATATACAATAAAAACTGCCTCCATAAATGAGATACAAAATCTGTCTGGTTTTTTCCCCTCCAATTTCTCAGTCCTCTCTTCCCTGTCCTCAGCCACCAATACCAAGTTGGGGACCATCATTTAAGCTTAAGACATTTCCTTCTTGATTTTCAAAAAGTCTCCTCTGAGTGACACAGTGATGACTGATTTCCCTGCAGAAAAAAAAACTTACAGTTTCTGTGGACTCACAGGGGGCATAACCTTCACGAGTAGCTGCTGAGACAGGTGAGCACAGAGGGCTTAGTGATCCTGCTGGGACTTGGAGGGCACCAACAGGGGTTGTTTCTGTGATGCTGAGGGAGGGTCATAACAGAGCGGGGAGGGCGGACAGGGGGAGGGGTGGAAGGCCCTCCCCAAAGTCCTTACAGCTCAAGGTTTGGGGGATGGGGAAAGGAGATAATACAGCTTTTAAGGTACTTTGCATATCTATGGCAAGTTGGTAACTAGATAATAGCTGTGCTGCAGCCCAGGGCAAAAGGGCAGGTGATAAGGCTTAAGATACTTTTTATAACAATGACAGAGGATGATAGACTTAAGATACTTTTCATAACAATGACATATGGTGCCCTGGATCAGCTCTTAAAATAAAGGCAGGCAGCTATAAAAAGAGAAGCCATGCAGTCTGCAAAAAAGGGGTAGACAGGAGTTGGTTAGGAGGTCTGGGGTGTATGGAGGAATCCATGTGGTTCGGAGCGAGACTCCACCACAAGGTCTGGAGTAAGAAGGAGGAGACCCACTGGGAATCCTGCATGGAGAACACAGCAGCTCAGCCGATGAGGCTGGAATTACCAGGACCTGCCCAAGGTTCTGTGAATGGTCAGAATTGGTCGCCATGCCCACTGTGTCACAGGATGCAGTCAGGGATTTAAAAATAGGCAGCAACCATTTTAGAAAGAGGAAGAGAGGAGATCCACGAGGTTTGCAAGAAGGAGAAAAATCCATGTAACTTGGAAAGGAAAAGGAGAATACCATGTGGCTTTGAAAGGGCAAAGTACGTGTGTGTTTTCCTGGACTGTTACAGGAAGGCTGATGATATCATACCCCAGATCCTGAAGGAGACAGCTGACAGATAAGGGATGGGGAACTTCCGGGCATGTTTTTGGCTTCTAGCCTTTTGGGGAGCAAGGGAAGTGCTGGGTCCTGTGGAGAACAGAGCTCTGAGCTGAAGTGCTCACTTCCCTCCCCTGGTTGGAATATTGTAAATAAAGACCTGTTTTCCTCAACACTAGTTGTTGGGTTTTACACCAAGGCGCCACGCGAAAGAACCCCCTCTCTCTCTATAACAGTTTTGGCGACCCCAGATGGGACTAATGGAACCTGTAGCCAGGTTCGCTCCACAACAGTGTTTGAAATGCTGTAGGACTTCCGGCCAAGATGGAGGCTTAGACGGACACGCTCGGTCTCCCTCTACAACTAGAGAGGAATACAACTACTTCAAAACAAAAGATAACTAGAAATTCCAGAAAATAAAACTACATGGAAGCCCAACGTACAAAGTTATAAACCAGCAGTGCCCTTTGGGCAGGTAAGAGCAAAAGGGGGCGGAGCTGTTTGCGGTAGCACCAGGGACAGCAGCAGGGAGAGCAGTCTCAGCTGCAGTCTAACCCCGGCAGCTTGCGACCCCAACGCTCAGAAAAGCAACCACCACATCGCCCCAAACAGTGAGGCTCAGAGGGCGGGAGGACGGATCCCAGTCTCCTAGCAGAATAACTGCAGGAATCCATCTTGGACCCCCGCCCCCACACAAAGCGCCACAGTGCTGCGAAATAGGTTGCGGATAGCCACTGGTTGCTGGGCAGTGACGACAAAGGGCCACAGAGCGGCGAAAAAGGTTGCGGATCGCCGCCGGTCTCTGGGTTGTGACGAGTACACAGGCACTGCCCCCTATAGCCGGCCCAAGAAAGCAAAACGCATCTGTCAAAATGAGGCAGACAACTATAGAAATCCCAGTGATGCAGCTCACCAGGCAACAGATGAAGAACCTGACAGATGAATAAATAAGAAACCTGTCAGAGGCTCAGTTCAGGGCCATTGTTATCAGGTGGCTTACAGAATTAACAAAAGATCTGGAAAAAGATGAGAAAGAATTGAAAAACACTCATACTGAAAGGAACAAAACCTCATACGAGACAGATGGTGGGGAAATAAAATCCAGAGTTCAAATCAACAAACCAGAACATAGAGAAGGAACAAACAGTCAACCAGTGCAGAGAGAGGAAACGGGAAGCAAGGATGAGAGGATCAGAAACCTCTGGGACAGCTATAAGAGATCGAATATACGGATCATAGGATTGCCAGAGGGCGAAGAAGAAGAACTAGAAATTGAAAAATTAAGTGAAAATATAATAAAGCAGAACTTCCCAAACTTGGGGAAGGAAATAGACTTACAGGTACAGGAAGCACAGAGAGTTCCCAAACAACTGGACCCAGGGAGAACCACTCCAAGACACATTATAATCAAAATGTCAAATGTTAAAGATAAAGAGAGAATCTTAAAAGAAGCAAGAGAGAAGAAAAGAATCATGTACAAAGGGGTCCCAATTAGACTATCAGCTGACTTCTCAAGGGAGACCCTGCAGGCAAGAAGGGACTGGCAAGAAATATTCTAAGCAATGAAAATCCAAAACCTACAACCACGAATACTTTATCCAGCGAAGCTGTCATTCAGAATAGAAGGGCAGAGAAAGTGTTTCCAGGACAAAATAAAACTGAAAGAGTTCATTAGATCCAAACCACTGTTATATGAGATGTTAAGACTGGTTTAGAAAAAGGAGGATCAAAACTATGAACACTAAAATGAAAACTACATCACAAGAAACAACAACAGAAGCTAGGGAATTGAAGCAAAGGCAAACTAAATAGGCAATGAGAGTGGAAAAAGAACTATAGATATGGGAAACATATTGGGGGGGAGGTCAGCAGGGAAGGGGGAGAGGGAGAGAGATGGTATAGGAATTAAGAAACACCGTAGGAGGGAATGGAATAGACAGAGAGAGGTTGAGAAGAACTATATGTACAACCAATGGACATGGACTAAAAGGGGGGACAAGGGGAGGGAGGGGGGCCACCGGGTGGAGGGGAGCAGAGGGAAGGGAAATTGGAACAAATGTAACACTGTAATCAATAAAACACATTAAAAAAAAAAAAAGAAATGCTGAACTGTGACTGGGAATGCTGAGCTATGGACTTCTGCATTTCTAAAAGATGGTACCTCTGGCTGGTGTATTCTGAAACTGGCCTGGTTTGGCAGGGGGAGGCAGTACTAAGTGTTTTTGGGTGTTTTAAAGGGAGTGGGATATAATGGTAGAAACCCACCATTATTCTGAATTTGTAAAACTTTTAAATAAACCCCCTTTCCACCAAACGTTTGAATTGGAAGGCACACTTCTTGGCCATGGGCAATTAGATCCCACGGCTGTTCCAGAAAGCATAGGCTGGGGTTCTGTAACGGGGTCTGCTGGCTGGGACAGCACCCAAGCCACAGCAAGCTCACTCTGAACTAGCTGACTAAGCAGTTTGCTAGTTGCCATAGCAACAGAACCGTGTGTGTGTGTGTGTGTGTGTGTGTGTGTGTGTGTGTGTGTGTGTGTGTGTGTATGTGTGTAAAACACACATACACACCTTCAGGAGTTCTAAGAAGGCCAGAGGTTGCTGTTAAACTTGCTTTCAGGGGCATGGCGGGTTCAGCAATTTGGGAAAGAGCTTCAGGTATATCTAAGACTTACAGCATTTTTTTCCCCTAATGAATGAAAAAAATCATAAAATGATGATGATGGAAAAAATTGCACAAATAGTGGAGAAAATGAAAGATAATAGTAAAAACCTGAAAGGGACCAGCTGCTGGACATTAAAAAGGAAGATGTGGGGATAGTGAGAAAACAATATCATGGTGGAGTTAAAAATCCTGCCCAAGGAGAAAAGGCAAAGGAAACAAGGAAAAATCTGAACCTTTTGTGCCAAGGGAGAAAGACAATGAGATTCTGAGGCACCTCCCTCAGCCTATAGCCTGGGGCAGTGAGTGACCAGGGAGGGGCAGGGAGTGACCTTGGTGATGATGAAGCCAGACTTTTGTTGGAGATGGAACTGATGCAGCCGCCCTCAAGCATGAAGGAACAACCCAAAAGTTTTATATCAGTGCTGGAGATTGCTAGAGGTTTTGCAGCCTTGAATTTAAAGTATTTCTTCCTATAAAATTAGACCTTTCTTGTAATGTGAAACTGAATTTAATTTAAGTGGCAATTTGTGCCACTTAAATTATGCCAGGACAAAATGCAAAAAAATGTCAGGCTGGTTTTGAGCAGGCATGATTTATGGTTAATCAGGCCAAAGCAGCAGGTGTTCACAGGTTCTTATCAAATCTTCTCTCCAAACACCACCCTTACCCACCTGGTGAGAGATAAGATCTTCCAGGTGGCCAGTCAGGTGAGTACTTGGCTCTTTACTGTTGAAGTAACAGGACTCATGGGACACCCCACAAGGAGTTGCTGACACAGGCATTATAACCTGTCTCCAGCCCTCCTGACTATTGCAGGTGTGGATGAAAAAGGGACCACATACTAAGCCCGACAAGCTTAGGGGAGGCCAGCACAGTGGGCTTACAGACTCAAAGAGAGAGGGTAACCACATGGAATAGTCTGAATGTCACAGAGCAGGTCCCCCCACACCCCTCCAAAAGAAAAATTCCCCAAGCCTTAGTTACGCAAATGACTTTGGTTCTTCTTAGGCACCCAGGAGTTGGGAGGGGTTTTGACCATAGAACAGTGAGGAAAGAGCATACAGGGCCTGCGCAAGGTTGTATGAATGGTCAGACCCGGTTACCATGCCCACTGCACCACAGGCCAGGGTCAGCCATTTTGGAGGAGAGAACCATGCAGTTTGCAGAGAGTGAGATCCATGCAGTTTACAAGCAGGCTGGGAACTCCATGTGGTTCTGCATTAAGAGCTGGAGAGCACAGCAACACAGGCAAAACCTCCCCAATCAGGCTCAAATGATTGGGAGCTGCTGGTAAAACTGAACTGTTTCTGAGTAGGAAAACTGTATCTCTGACATTTTTTAAGGCAGAACTATGTGTTTGTGGGTGTTTTAAAGAAAATAAGACTTAATGGCAGAAATACGCCAATAATCTAAATCTCTATAACCTTTAAATAAACAATTCTTGTTCTTTTCACCAAACTCTGGTACTGAGAGTTATGCTTCTGGTGGCAGGCATTCAGGCCCCTCATAACTAAACAGCCCGTGAATTCCATTTCAATCGAGAAAGCCCATGGGTTCTGTTACATGAACATAAAAATTCCTAACAAAAAGTGAGATGGCAGGTAGTCATGTTCTAGACCTGTGGCTTCCTAGACAAAGGTCATCTTTACCTTAAGTAAACCTTCCTTTTTGCCCCAAAGATAACATACCTTTAAAATGTCACTTATCTTCTTTTCCAGACCCCTCAGGGAACAATCTCCCACCGGAGGGCGAGACCACAGATCCCCTCATTGTTGTCTTGTTCCCTGGATTCATCTCTATGTGCTTTTAATGTTAATTATTAATGATTCTGTACCCACCACTGTAAAAAGCAGCATGTGTCTCTTATTTTACTTTTTATCCAGTCCCAGAGATTTCTGTTCTTTACTTTCTCCTGCCCTGTTAATCTACCATCGGTGGATTTTATTTAACCCTCCTTATACCTCCTCCTTTTCTACTGTATAAAATAAGGTGCAAAACTGCCATTCTCTGGAGCATTTTCTCAATCCATTGAGATTTTGCTTCCTCGCAATTGTCATCAGTTTGTTTCATAAAAATTCTCTACAGTTTTAGACAATTCTTTAAAAAACCTTTTATCTTCACTCAAGGACATTTTTTCATTGCTTTTAGAGATAGGAAGGGAGGGAAAGAGGGTGAGAGAGACAGAGAAACGTTGATGTGAGAGAGAAATATCGATTGGTTGTTAGGGTGGTTGGTGATGTGGGTTGTGAGAGAATTCACAAAGAGAAGAAAGTGTATAAAATAAAGATTTTATTCACTCTCTAAGAAAGGAGAGGGGCATGGTGTGGAAGATATACCAGCACTGAGGGGTGCGGGCTTTGGGCTTTTATTGGATTGTAAAAAGGTGTGTGGGGGGCTTGCTGTTGTGTGCCCTGGGCTGCTGGGGACCTTCACAACACAGGAAGTGTAAGCTGCAGTTTGTTCCAATGTTAACTTTTGCCTGCGGCTGTAGAGGAGGGGGCAGTTAGTCACATTCTGTTCTTGTTTTCCAGTAATTCCCAGTCCTGAGGACAAAAGCTCGGAAAAGTAAAATGGCAGTCATGTATAACAAGGTCATAGGCCTTCTAGGCAAATGGTGCCACAATAGCAGCTTTATCCTTTCAGTTACCTTCTCATACACGCCCCAACTGGGGATCAAACCCACAACCTGGATATGTTCCCTGATTTGAATTAAACCCACAATTTTTTGGTCTATGGGATGAATGTCCAAACAACTGAGCCACACTGGCCAGGGCAGTTTGGACAATTCTTACATCAGACAAAGGAGAGCAGAGATTGCCACCTCAAAATATGCCTCTTTGGGATATTGGTTATTTTAGGCTGGTTAATTTTAAGAAATGGCAGACTTGGGAACATCTTTGAAAAATCAGTGGAATTTACACTTTGTAAAGAACATTTTCATTTGTAAGAATGACTCCCAGAAGGTAAGGTCTTAAATCTTACCCTTGTTTCTGTGCTTTTCCTGGTAACCTCCCATAACTGACTCTTCTCAACATCTTCTTTTGTCTTTAGCTGAAGGTGGTATTTAAGGTGATGTCTTTCATCATTGTGGTGAGTCACTCAGTGTTCCTGGGTCTCTCCCATGTATACAGGAGGCATACATGTTATTAAACTTTAATTTGTTTTCTCCTGCTAATCTGTCTCCTGTTAATTTGATTATTAGTCCGGTCAGAAGAAGCTTGATGGGTAGAGTAAAATTTTCCTCCCTGACACTGTCTCACAGAGGCTAACCTGAAAAGCCCTAACTCTTGAGTAACAACATCCAGTATATACTTTATAAATTCATTGGAATTTATAAATCACAAAGTTTATAAAATTATTAGCCACATATGAACCTTTCTTGCTTTGCCAATAAATCATGGAGACTACAATTTGAAGGAGTGCCTTGTTCCAGAACTTGCTCTCAAACACTTTGTGGCTTTCTTTAAAAGATGTGACAAAAAAGCTGTCCAGTGAAATACAAAATTATATATCCTCTTGTTTCTTCTTTTTTATGCAAATGCTTTGTAAACCATAAAGTTCTTGATAAATAACAGGTTTTATTATTAAAAGATAAGTGCACCAATTCTATTAATATACCTATTAGAACTTCATATGCTGTAAGTGACAGAGAATCTAACTCAGACTGGCTTAAACCGCATGGGGGGTTTGACTTAAGTAACTGAAAAGAGCTGAAGTGGAGCTGATCCGGGTAAGGACTACATTCAAACAACGTTAACAAGGACTACTTCCTCCTGATCTTCCACTCTGACTACAAGTCACATCTTAACAAGATGCCATCTAGAGGAAGGGTGGTTTGCTTTCCAGTAAGTTTTGTTGAAGAGATGTGGTGAGAAGGAGGAGTGAGGAACTTTTTTTCAGACTTAGCACATGTATCAAACTTTATTGATCCTCTTTACATATCCAGGAATGAAGATATGCCAATTAGGTAAGAAGAGTCAAGGCTTATTGACGGATCTGAAGGCAGAATCATGAGGCCAGCCAAAACTTTGGAGGAGTGTTTTTTTAATCAGAAGAAATGTGAGTGGATGCTGAGTTGCATAAAAAACAACCATTTAGTACAACCCATCCCCTTTGACTGTTCAATACCCACACTCAATTATATCCCCATAAGTATACATTCAAAAGTACACACTCTGAATAAATATAGTCAGCATCTTTTCCAAAAAGAGACAAGCCACAATTTCATCCAGTCTGGTTCTTTGCATGATGTGTAGCTCTTTTATATGAAACTCTTATGGTCCTGTGTGGGTCAGTGAGGCTAAGTGGTAATTTTGTTTTCAGTTACAATTTACACTCAATATTGTATTAGTTCCAAGTGTACAGCATAGTGGTTAGACAATCATATACTTTATAAAGTGCTTTCCTGATATTTCCAGTATCCACCTGGCACTGTTACCATGCAAACCAGGGCTTGGCCACTTGGCGCCCTCAATCTACATGACTCAACAAATAGTATTGAAGGAAACAGGTTTTTATTAACAGGGTTCCAACCTTGGGGTGGGGGTGCTGAGAGCACTCCTGCTCAAAACCCTCCTCTCCCATGAGACCCAGAACTTCCCTTGCTCCCCAAAAGGCTACAAGCCAAAACCACACCCAGAAGTTCCACTTAGCCTTATCTGTCCATCAGCTAGGCATGCAAACACATCTCCATCCCCTCCGGAATGTGCACTTGTGGGTTTCAGAGTTGCCATCCTCTCGTAGCAGCTCTGTCCTTCAGGATCTGGGGTGTGCTGTTCTCAGCCTTCATGCAGCAGTTCAGGAAACCATGTGCCATGTTACACTGTCCCAATGTGGGACCCTGCCTTCAGAAGTCTTCTGTGGGGCCCTGCATCTCCTGGTCCCACAAGCATTCCTCTCCATGTAGGGGGCAGGGCCAGAAGCCTAGCACATTCAAATGCTGAAAACCCAGGGGGAGAGAGAGCTTACACCAAGCTCTAAAATCCTATACCAAAAGTCCCCATACCAAAAGAATGGCTTTGTATGTCAGAAACAGGAGTCTGCAACTCAGCATTCCTGGTCACAGTTCAGCTCCAAGCATCTCTCACGTGCCTGTGCTTGGTGTGGTGGGTCCTCACTGCCCTGTCAGCTCTGCTGCCATCTCCAGGCAGATGTCTAGGTAGACAGACCTCATGGCTGACTCCCCAGCAGACCTCCTCTGACCTTGTGGCTATCTCTCTTCTGACCTTCTGCCCACCTTCATTTAAATGCTCAGTTTGGAACTTCCTATGTGACTTCATAGCTGGCTCTTTCTATGATGTGTTAGTGTCCCCCATTTTTGTCAGTTTCCTGGGGTCTTTGACTCTCTTTCGGCTGCCATCTTTAGTCAGGGCAAGAGTTCTCAGTGACACACAGGCATCTGGGGTAGGCATCCGCCCTCCCACCTCCGAGCTCTGTCACGAGTCACTGCACATTCTTTACAGTCACATACACAATTCTGCAGCTTCCAAGATCTTTCTCTCAGGAAGGCAAGGCTTTTAACTCGCCGTTTGTTATGCAATGTGTCTTAAATCCTGTACCATCTGCTCTCCCTGCCTCCAATCCTGCCTGCAGGATTCTGAGGGGCTCCCCTATTATCAGGGGACCCCATGCTCTGCACCCCGTTACAGCACCATACATAGTTATTACAATATTATTAACTATGTTTCCGATGCTGTACTTTACATCCTCATGACTCTTTTGTAACTATGAATTTGTACTTATCAACTGCTTCACTGTTCACCCGGTCCCCCAGCACCCTTCCTCTCTGGCAATTATCAGTCTGTTCTCTATATCTATGAATCTGTTTCAATTTTGTTAATTCACTTATCTTGTTTTTTCGATTCCACTTATAAGTGAAATCATATGGTATTTGTCTTTCTCTGACTGACTTATTTCACTTGGGATAATACCCTCTAGGTCCATTTATGCTGTCACAGATGGTAAGATTTCATTCTTTTTTATGGCCAAGTAATATTCCATTGTCTATATGCACCACTTCTTCTTTACCCCATCATCTACTGATAGATACTTAGGTTGCTTCCATATCTTGGCTATTGTAGATAATGATGTAATGAAATTAGGGGTGCATACATTCTTTTGAATATTTTAAATTATTTTTAGAGAGAGGGGAAGGGAGGGGGAGAGGGAGAGAAACACTAATCAGTTGCCCCTCATATGCCCCCAACTGGGGACCTGGCCCACAACCCAGGCATGTGCCCTGACTGGGAATCGAACTGGTGACCCTTTGGTTTGCAGGCTGGTGCTCAATCCACTGAGTCATACCAGCCAGGACCATACATTCTTTTGAATTAGTGTTTTGGGGTTCTAAGGATATATACCCAGAGGTAGAATTGCTGAGTCATAAGGGAGGCCCATTTTTAATTTTTTGAGAAGCTTGCATATTGTTTTTATTGGTATCCTCATAGGAATTGCTTTGAAGCTATAGATTGCTTTGGGGAGTAGGGACATTTTAATGATGTTAATTCTTTCTATCCATGAACACTGTATATGTTTATACTTCTTCAATTTCTTTCTTCCAGTGTCTTATAATTTTTTGAGTACTGGTCTTTTAACTCCTTGATTAAATTTATTCTTAGATATTCTTTTTTATTCCTTTTTATGCAATTGTAAATGAGATTGTTTTCTTAGTTTCCCTTTCTGATAGTTCACTATTGGTGAATGAAATTGCAACTGATTTCTGAATATTTATTTTGTATCCTGCTCCTTTACTGAATTCATTTATCAGTTCTAGGGTTTTGTTTTGTTTTGTTTTGTTTTGTTTTGTTTTATTTTTGGTGGAATCTTTAAGGTTCTCTATATACAATATCATGTCATCTGCAAGTAGTTCACAGTTGTTGTTGTTTTTTTTTCTTTCTGATCTGGGTGGCCGTTATTTCTTCTTCTTGCCTGATTGCTATGGCTAGGACTTCCATTTTGTTGAATAAGAGGGGTGAAAGCAGACATCCCTGTCTTGTTCCTTACCTTAAGGAAAACACTTTTAGTTTTCTTCCCATTGAGTATTATGTTAGCTGTGGGTTCATCATATATGGCATTTATTATATTGAGATATGTTCCCTCTGTTTCCACTTTGCTGGGAGTTTTCTTTTTTTTATCATAAATAGGTGCAGATTTTATCAAAGGCTTTTTCTGCATCTATTGATATAATCATCTGATTCTTACCCTATGTTTTGTTTATGTGGTATATTATATTAATTGATTTGTGGATATTGTACCAAGCTTGTGTCCTAGGAACAAATCCCATTTGATCATGGTGTTTGATCTTTCAAAAAATATTTTTAATATGCTTTATTGATTATTCTGTTACAGTTGTCCCATTTTCTTATCCCTTTGTTTCCCTCCACCCAGTGACCCCCATCCCTCCAGTTCTCCCCCCCCCCCACTTAGTCCATGCCCATTGGTTGTGTATATAGTTCTTCTCAACATCTTCCTGTCTACTCCATTCCCTCCTGCTATGCTTCTTAATTCCTGCACCATCTCCCTTTCCCCCTTCCCCCTCCCTGCTGACCTCCCCTCATAATGTTCCCCACACCTATAATTCTTTTCCCACTCTCGTTGCCTACTTAGTTTGCCTTTGTTTCTGTTCCCTAGCTTCTGTTGTTGGTTGTTATGATATAGTTTTCATTTTAATGTTCATAGTTTTGATCCTCTTTCTCCTAAACAAGTCCTTTTAACATTTTATTTAACAGTGGTTTGGATCTGATGAACTCCTTCAGTTTTACTTGTCCCAGAAGCACTTTCTCTGCCCTTCTATTCTGAATGACAGCTTCGCTGGATAGAGTAATCGTGGTTGTAGGTTTTTGCTTTTCATTACTTTGAATATTCTTGCCTGCAGAGTTTCTTTTGAGAAATCAGCTGAGAGTCTTATTGGGACTCCTTTGTACATAATTCTCTTCTTCTCTCTTGCTGCTTTTAAGATTCTCTCTTTATCCTTAATTTTTGACATTTTGATTATAATGTGTCTTGGTGTGGTTCTCCCTGGGTCCAGTTTTTTTGGAACTCTCTGTGCTTCCTGGACCTGTAAGTCCATTTCCTTCCCCAAGTTAGGGAAGTTCTGCTTCATTGTTTTTTCACATAATTTTTCAATTTCTAGTTCTTCTTCTTCACCTTCTGGCAACCCTATGATTCGGATGTTGGCCTGCTTATAGCTGTCCCATAGGTTTCTGAGCCTCTCCTCATTTTCCTTACTTTTTGTTTCTTCTTTCTGCACTGGTTGACTGTTTGTTCCTTCCCTCTGTTCCGATTTATTGATTTGATCCCTGGATTTCTTTCCCTCACCACTTGTTTTGTGTTTTTGTTCATTTCAGCAGGACTAGCCTTTATTCCTTCCCTGTCTTGTTTAGGATTTGCTGTTAGGTCTGTAAGCATTTTTATAACCAAAGCTCTGCACTGTGCCTCAGAAAGATTTTCTATCTGCTGTTTCATTAGATTAGATATTTGCTGTCTGGTCACCTGTGTCACCAGGATCTCTATCATGATATGTGCCATCCTGACAGTTTTGTGTTTACCTTTGCTTCTTGGTGGGGCTGTCATACCTCCTATGCTATATGGGGTGGAGCCACGTGCACTCGTTACTTCCGGGTGACCCTTCTCAACACACTGTGGTGTTTTCTGTGGGGGTGGGGGTCCAAGAAGGATTCCTGCCATTCAATCTCTGCTGAGAGACTGGGAACCTCCTCCTCCATCCCCACCCCCTCTAGGCCTCACAGTCCAAGGCAATGGGGGTCTGCCTTCCCTGGTGTAGGAATCGCAAGCTGACGGGTCTGGTCTGCAGCTGGGCGTGCTCCCCAGGCACTTCTCACCTCCCCTTAAATATGGGTGTCTGTGCTTACTGCTGTCCCACCATCATCGTTGCTGCTGCTGCTGCCAGCACAGCTTGACCTCTCTGCCCTGGCTTTGCCCCTCCTACCTGCCGGATGAGCACCACTTCTTTATAACTTCATACATTGAACTTCCATTTATTTTCTGGAACTTCTGGTTATTTCCGGTTTTGCGGTAGTTATATTCCTTCTTAGTTGTGGAGGGAGATGGAGCGTGTTGGGTTGGCCTCCATCTTGGACAGAAGTCTCCTGTGTGTGTTTGCCTCTGTGTTTTAGGTGAAGCTGTCGCCCCTGTTATGTTGTAAGGGGCAGAGCCTTAGGTATTCGTCAGTACAGAGCAACCTGTTATACCACGTTGTGGCGCTGTATGTGGTGGAGGGTTCTGAGAAGGAACAATGCTGCTTGCCCAGCACTCGCCCCTTTTCCAGGCACTTCTCCCACTTCCGTATGGGGCTGGTGCCTCTCTAGCTGTTTCCTTGGCTGTCGTTCCCAGAGTGGATGGGTCTGCGGATGTTCTAGGACTGTGGGGGCCCTTTAAACAGGCGAACTCTGCTGAGATCAGCAGTTTTTGCCTCTACCCCAACCCCCACTGGTTTGCACAGTCAAAAGCAATGAGGCTTGATTTTCCCCAGTGCTAGGACCGTAAGCTGCGAGGTCTGGTCAAGAGCTGAGAACGTTCCCCAGGTGTCCCTCCTGACTTTTTAAAATGTGTAACTGTGCTTTCTGCCAGCCTGCCACTGCCGCCGCTGCTGCCACCACCAGATGGCGTCCTCTCCACCCTGGCTCCGCCCCTCCTACCTGTCTGGGTGAGTATTTCTTCTTTATATCTTTGTTTGCTGGACTTCCATGCAGTTTGATTTTCTGGAACTTCTGGTTGTTTTTAGTTTTGAGGTAGTTATATTCCTTCTCATTTTTGGAGGGAGATGCAGTGTGTCTGTTTATGCCTCCATTTTGACTGGAAGTTCTCCATATTCTGATCTTTTTAATGTATTGCTGAATTTAGTTTGCTAATATGTTGTTGAGGGTTTTTTCCAATATCATGAGGGATATTTGCCTATAATTTTCTTTCTTTGTAGTGTCTTTATCTGGTTTTGGAATTAGGGTAATACTGATTTTGTAAAATGAGTTTGGGAGTCTTCCCTCCTCTTGAATTTTTTGGAATATATTTTGAGAAAAATAGGTGTTAGTTTTTCTTTGAATGTTTGGTAGAATTCACTTGTGAAGTCATCCAGTCCAGGATGTTTTTTTTTGTTGCTGGGAGTTTTTTTTATTACTGCTCCAATTTCATTAGTAGTAATTGGTCTATTCAGATTTTCTAATTTAGTTTTGGAAGACTGTATGTTTCTAGGAATTTATCCTTTTCACCCATGTTGTCCAATTTGTTGGCATATAACTGTTTGTAGTATTTTCTTTTTTTTTTTTTTTTTTTTTCTGTGGTGTCAGTTGTTACTTCTCTCTCATTTCTGATTTTATTTATTTGGGCCCTCTCTCCCTTTTTCTTCATGAGTCTGGTTAAAAGTTTTTCCCACCCTGGCTGATGTGGCTCAGTGGATTGAGTGGTAGCCTGCCAAGTAAAAAAAAGGTTGCTAATTTGGTTCCTGGATGGGGCACATGCCTGGGATGCAGGCCAGGTCATTTAAAAGACAACCAATTTCTCTCACATATTGATATTTCTCACTCTCTCTTTGTCCCTCCCTTCTCTCTCTCTAAAAATGAAAAATAAAATAAAATCTTTCAAAAAATATTTTTTCCCAATTATGTTTATCTTTTCAAAGGAACAGCTCTTGATTTTGTTAATCTTTTGTGTTTTTTAGGCTTTATTTCTGAACTAACTTTTGTTATTTCCTTTTTTCTACTTAATTTGGGCTTTGTTTGTTGTTCTTTTCCGAGTTCATTTAGGTGTAAGATTTGATTGCTTATTTGAGAATTTTCTTGCTTTTGAGGTAGGCCTATATTGATATAAATTTTCTTCTTAGGACTTCTTTCATTGTGTCCCATAGATGTTTGGTTGTTGTATTCTCATTTTCACTTGTTTCAGGGTATCTTTTGATTTCTTCCTTGATTTGATTGTTAACCAATTTATTGTTTAGTAATACGTTATTGAGACACCATGTCTTTGTGTATTTTTCAGTTTTGTTTTGTTTTGTTTTTTTTGTAATTGATTTCTAGTTTTACACCATTATGGTTGTGTTTGTTACTAAGAAGACCCTTTAACATCTCTTGTAATACTGGTTTGGTGGTAATAAACTCAGCTTTTTCTTGTCTGGGAAACTTTTAATTTCTATTTCATTATAAATGATAGCCTTGCTGGGTAAAGTATTCTTGTGATAGGTCCTTCCTTTTCATCACTTTGAATATTTTATGCCAATCCCTTCTGGCCTGAAATGTTTCTGTTGAAAAATCAGCTGATAGTGTCATGAGACCTCCCTTGAAGGTAACTATTTTTCTCTTGTGCTTTTAAGATTCTCCCTTTGTCTTTAACCCTTGCTATTTTAATTATGATGTGTCTTGGGTTCTCTTTGGGTTCATCTTGTTTGGGATTCTATGCACTTCCTGGACTTGTGTGTCTTTTTCTTTTACCAGGTTAGGGAAGTTTTTAGTCATTATTTCTTCAAATAAATTCTTAATTTCTTGCTCTCTCTCTCTTCTTCATCTGGGAGCCCTATGATGTGGATGTTGTTATAGTTAATGTTTTCCCTAATGTCCCTTAAACTATCTCATTTTTAAAATATTTTCTTTTGCTGTTCTGAAACGGTGTTTTCTGCTACCTTGTCTGCCAAATTACTGATTTGATTCTCTGCTTCATCTAATCTGCTGTTGATTGCTTCTAGTGTACAGTATTCTTTATTTCAGATGCTGTATTGTTTATTTCTGACTGGTTCTTTTTTATGTCTTCTATGTGCTTTTTTTAACGCTTACTGTCTCTTTGTTTAAGTTCTCACTGAGCTCATCCATGCTTCTTCTATGTTCCTGGAGCACCCTTATAATCATTGTGTTAAACTCTGTGTCTGATAGATTGCTTGCCTCCATTTTAGTTCTCTTTCTGAGGATTTCTCCTGTCCTTTGATTTGGGGCATATTTTATTTTCTCCCCATTTTAGCTGCCTCTCTGTATTTGTTTCTGTGTATTAAGAGATCTGTTATGTCTTCCAGTCTTGATATGTTGGCCTAATGTAGTTGGGGCTCAATGGCACAGTCTCTCTGGTTACCTGAGCTAGGTGCTCTAGGAATGTTCCTTGTGTAGGTTATGTCAGCCCTCCTGTTTTAGTATGTCTTGGTTGCTGTCAGCCCATCCATGGCTGTGGTTGAATCTCAGGGTGTCTGACTATGAGGACGGACCCTAATCACAGCATACCAGCTACTGTGCAGAGGAACTCCACACAGTGAATTTTGCCCAGCAGGTTTTGATGCCTGCCAAAATCTCCCTTTGGGTTTGCTGCTTGGGGAGTTAATTGGGTCATGCTTTAATGTGGTCTGAATAGAGCTTTTGGCTGTGTTGGTTCTGTGTCCTCTTGGGAGGGATTCTGGAGCAGGTCAATATCAGACTCTGTCCTTGACCACGTTGGGGCTACCTGGTAGCAGCTACAAAGTGATCTGTAATTTGTGACTGCCTCTGCTGAGCCTGGGTGCATGTGGGAGGGGCCAAACACCATACCAAGGTTGGCTTTTACCAGTACCAGGCTTGGGGGTAGGTCAGCAAAAGGCCCAAGACATCCTGAGATCTGCCTCTGCCTGCTTGTTGCCTGTTAGGGTCCATCACTGAAAGAGCCTCTGGTGGTACAATAGTTATATTACTTAGTTTCTCAATGAGGCACCAGATAGGGGCAAGTGCTGTTCATCATGTTGATAGAGATTCAAACTTGGTGCTAGTTCTGGCGACTCAGCAAGTCTCAGTACACACCAAGGTCAGGTGCCAGCTGCCAAGGGCCTTTGAACCTTTGTGTTGGGGTGGGAGTCTCTGAGAGTTGTCAATGTAAGGCCGGTAGAGTTCATCAGACACAAAGATTACAACTTGGCTGTGTAGAGGGAGGGCTTTGCATAGTAAGGGTGGTGTCTGTCAGGCATTTAGTGGGGAAAAATGGGCCCCCTCAAGAGCCTTCTAAGAAAGTCTGTATTCAGGGCCCAAGCTGGTTACAGACAGCAAACTCTTCTTAAGGCCAAGAGAGTGACAGGCAGTGCCACAGGGAGTTGGGTGGGTTGGGGCATTTCTCCAGGCTGATGCAGCATTGAGGGTTGCTTGACTCAGGAAATATGGTTTCTGTGGGTGGTGTGGGAGAGAGACTCAGTGTAACTAAATGTAAGTTTAGCTGCCTGCTGCAATGAAAGCCAAACTTGTGAGACAGGTGCTGATGAGTAGGAAAGTGGTTTTTCAAGTGTGAGTCACCTGACAATTTGGGAGACTCTTGTCTCAAAGGCCATCTTAACATCTCATTGTTGTGCAGGCATGAACTTTTATAAGGAGGAAGAGAAGAACAAAGAGATCAAAGGGAGAGGGTTTTAACAGTCTCTACATGCAAACTGGCAGAGTCCATTCCTATAAGGAACTCAAAACTTGTCAGGCAATGGTCTGGTGTGCATTATCCTGGATTCCATTAACCTGGTTTTGTGTCATCCTGGTTTTATGGTTCAATGTCAGCAAATCTCCCAGAGCTGGTAAGACTGAAGGTTGTAGTCTGCATCTTTTGAAGTTAGTTTCAAGGACTTTTATACAACATGTTGTTTATCTACAAGCTACATATTAGAGTCAGCATTTATAGAAAAAATGTCAAAAAAATGGTGGGTGGGTTGCAATTCCTCACTGTTACATCAGCACAAGGACAATGGTACTGTCCTTCTAACCCTCTCCTCGAAGTCACATAACCCAGTCTCTCCCTGTATGACTGCAGTCCACTCTGAGCCACTGTACCTTTTAATTGGAGTCCAGGGTGAGTGCCCAGAAATGAGATTTGTCTGTGTTGACCCTTTAAGAGGGTGTCTTTGTTTCTGGCAGACTCCTCTCTCTCTCTCTCTGGTAGACAGAATCCTTACTGATTTTTACAGCCAGATATTGTGTGGGCACCTCTTCCTGGCTCCGTTTCTCTGGGATACAGAGCCCAGCTTGGGGTTGAGATCCCTTGCTTCTCATATAGAACCTTGTCAGCTGAGATGTCCCTCCTGATTCTCAGCTGAGGCACCTGGGTATGGAACCAGCGCCTTCCCCATTGCTGCCCCTCCTACTAGTCTCAATATGCCTTATTCTGTAAATCCTTGGTTATAAGACTTTAGTTCAACTAGTCTTCAGGTAATTATTTAGGTTGATTGCTCTATAATTTAGTTGCAATTCTCTAATCCTCTTTGTTTCTGGGAATAGGTGTGTGTAATTTGCACTTACTTTGCTGACATTTTGGATCACTGCTCCATATTCTTTAAAAAATATATTTTTCATTTATTTTTAGAGAGATGGGGAGGGAGAAAGAGAGGGAGATAAACATTGATGTGTGAGAGAAGCATCAATCAGTTGCCTCTCACATACCCCCAACCGGGGACCCAGCCCACAACCTAGGCATGTACCCCAACTGGGAATCAAACCAGCTACCACTCAGTCCACTGAACTATACCAGCCAGGGCCCCATATTTTTTAAATTGAATTTAACTTATGCTCTTGTTTCTTGGAATTGACCCAGTCAATGGTGGTGACATTAGCTGCTTTCTGAACTATAGTCTTGGGAAGCTTAGCATAACTGAGCAGAGTTTATCCACCCAGCACTACAGATAGTCTATTATTCAGACCCTGAGTGCAGTGAAATAAAATGCAATTTATTGTATAGTGCTACACAATGTATAATGGGCAGCTTGTGCTGGAAAAACCTGAATTTCATGATATAGGGTTCAGGTGGGTTTTTAAGGGATTAAGGAAAACAAGTATGTGGAAGTGCTGGTGGGGTAAGTTTTAATTGGACGATCTTGAGCTTGGCTATTTATGGTTGTTAGCGCCACAACTTCCTGGAAAACTGACTCTTTGCTTTCTGAAAGGGTCCTAGTGTTCAAATTCTGGTATGTCCCAGTCCTTTGTTTTCATGTGTATGCATGCATGCATGTGAGACTTTGGTTCTAGGTGCAACTGGAGTAAAAGTTCTCTCCTCTGCAAATACTTTGGCTGCACGACTTGCAATTTTGGTCTGTTTTCTGTGAAACACAACCTAGTACCTTGTTAATCAGGATAGGACGATTTGAGCTAGTTCTCTCATTACACCAGCAGCCACCAAATAAGGGCTCATCAGCTATAGTATTCTCCTTGAGGCTCTATCTGTTCAAAGACATTGGTCCTCTGATACCATGAATTAGTATTTACAGCTCTATAAGAATACTTTAGGATCATATCCAGTATATGTAAGGAGTGTCTATAAATCAATAAGAAAAAAGCAAGACAGCTCAACAGAAAAATTAACAAAAGATGGGGAAAATATTAAAAGCACAATGAAATACTACTTTATACCCATCAGAATGGGTAAAATGAAAAGGATAGGATGGAGAAGGTGCTGTGACTGATAGAATGTGTCAAAAGTGGTTTGCAAAATTTCTTGCTACTATTGACATTTTGGCCAAATAATTCTTTGCTGTGGGGCTGTCTTATGCATTGGAAGATGTTTAGCAGTACCCCTGGTCTCTACCCACTAGAAGTCAATAGTGTGATAGCCAACATGTTAAAAATATCCAAATCAATAACGTTATTGGTGAAAAAGAAAAGGTAATTTTAAGTTGTTTAAAATTATATTAATATGATTATAATTAATAATTACATTTAATTATTTAAATATTTATTTATTTTAAGAATTCTAGTATTTTTAAATAAAATAATAGATTATTATTGTTTTAATAACATTAAATACCAGCAGCTTATTGGAAGAATTGCTGGTATACACATATGCTATGAATAGGTACCAATACTGTGGGAAACTTCTTTGCTGGTATCTGTTAAAACTGAATATACATCACCTATGACCAGCCATTCTACTCCTAAGTATACCCAACAAAAATGCATACCCATGTTCACCAAAAGGAAAAACAAGAACATTCTTATCAGCCTGATTTTGAATAACCCCAAACTATGGGAATATTTAGCTACACAGAACAGATAAATGATTATTTATTCACCCAGTGGATTACTATACGCAATAAGAATAAACACACTATGACTTGCCACAAAAACACAGATAAATCTTACATACATAATGTTATGTGGAAAAAGCTAGCACAGAATTACCTTATGAGTTACTTATATAAGGTTTAAAATCCAGTAAACTAGTCTGTGGCACTAGAAGTTAGGATAGCCCTGGTTGGTGTGGCTCAGTGGATTGAGTGCTGGCCTGCAAACCAAATGGTCACTGGTTCAATTCCTAGTCAGGGCACATGCCTGGGTTATGAGCCTGGTCCCCAGTTGGTGGCATGGAGAGGTAACCACACATTGATGTTTCTCTCCCTCTCTTTCTCCCTCCCTTTTGCTCTCTCTAAAATAAATAAATAAATAAATAAATAAATAAATAAATAAATAAATAAATAAATAGTTTTTTAAAAAAATAGAAGTTAGGATAGTGTGGAGGAGGTAACTTCTGAGGTTTTGATGCTACTCTTGTTTATGTTGAGAAAAAAAGCTGTACAGCTTAAGATTTGTGTTCTTTTCATTATATATGTTATACTGCAATAAAAATGACTGAAACATAATAGAACAGAACAGAACCAAACCAAAAAACCTTTAGGGGAGACAGGACTTGAGAAACCAATTTGAGTCCAGAGGATCCTCGTCCCTCTGGTAGTCACAGCTGGCCACCTGTTGTGGATCCCGCACTTTCTAAGGGGCCAGGAGAAAACCTATTTCTCAACACCTCCTATTTCTCCTGTTGGCCTCACAATGGCCTCTCCAAGTGTTCTCTGTCTAACTCCAATTGCCAGGGATAGAAACCAGAGGAAAATTAGTATCCTTTTCTTACATTCCAAACCTAATCATTACCTAACACAATCATAAACCAACAGAAATCATTCTTTGCTTCCACTGGTATGCGTTAGATCATATCTCTTCAAGATGCCAGGGCCGGGTTACATACTCAAAACATTCAGTATAGCATTCGCTCCAATTCTCCCTTTCTTTTTCTCCTCTTTAGAAAAGTTTTTATACCTCCAGCCTCTTTGTTCCTCATGTAATACTTGACATTGTTGTATCCTCTTTAAATTTCTTTTGCAGTCTCGTACAGACTATGATACTTTGTGGAAAATGGTCTCTGTTATGACCCTGTGGCTTCCTTACCTGTCACCCTACTCACAGTGTTCCTAAGTGCTGCTCCTTCCCTCCACTGGCCCTCACAGCCATGAGTCACAATCTCTGAGTGTGGTCCCTGCTACAAATTAAAAAGCAAATGCCAAGTAGATTTAATGAATAAAATACAGTTTTGTCTTCCTTAAATGACGCCTTAATTAAAAAGGAAACAATAAATTTATCACAATACTTATTTTTAAAACTATTATTGCACTCTGCTTACCTCTTACATTTCTTCATGCTTAAAATCTTCAGCCTTCTGTTTAAGTCAATTCCCCTGAGTTCAAACTGATTCATAAGATCTGTTCAAATTACTGCTAAAATGTAGGGCATAATTTTAAAGATTTACATCCATCTTCTAAATTTTACCATATAAAGATATTAAATGATATACTTTAATTATATGTGCCTTTTATATAATAGAAAGCATTAAAATAATAAAGACTAATTTAGAAATTGCACAATTTATGTTTTAACTCACAATTTTTATCATTAGTGTTCTGGCTCCTCCTAATGGACAGTTTGCATTACTGCAGAAATACTTCAGCAATTATTCCAGGACCACTAAAACGTTTCATTATATTCTACTCATATAATTTCCCAACGGATTTGGTGTGGCTTAATGAATATATACTCTATAATAAAGTTTAAAAAAAATTAGTTCTACAATGCACTCAACAACATCTCCTATTAAAGGAATAATGGATTCCACAAGAGTTTTCCTAAGGTTATTCCATGTTGAAGGCATGGCATCAAGGCATGAGGACAATTCCAGGAAGTCAAGATCATGGGTTTCTTTACCCAATTCTCCTATGAGCTGTTCTGACCTTGGGAGTGCTACTAAAAAAAGGAAGAGAGAGTGCAACTCTTGAGCTCTGCACCACAGAATTTTTTATAAAGTTGAGCAGCAGATATTTAAAGCTTGTTTTCAATTTTAACAGCTTGAAGTATGCATAATTTGTGTAGCTGATTAAGAACAATCGTATGTTTTAAAAGCACCAAGCAGATGGTTGGGCTGCCTTTATTTTTATGGCAAATAAAAAGCCTAAGAAAATGCCACAGAATCCAGAATCATTCTTGGTATTCAGTTTATGCACAATCAATTAATACTTCTATTCGCTTTTCTAAAACAGGCTGGGGCAAGTTATTTTGGAGATCAGTCATGGAAGAGATAGAAAAGAGAGGTGACAAAGAAACCAATATTTGAAAGTGCAGGGACTGCATTAGCCACCTTCATTTTGCTATCTCATTTATTTTGCACAACAATCCTGTCAGCCTGCTTCATGAGGCCAAGAGGGTGTTGGACCTTGGTGAAAGATTTCCCCCATGTTTTCTTCTAGAAGACTTGTAATTTTAGGCATCATATTTATGGCTATGACCCATTTTAAGTTAGTTTTTGTATAGGGTAAGAGGTATAGATTGAGCTGGTTTTTTAAAAATATATATGAATAGCTAATCGTTCCTGAACTATTCACAAAACAAACAGAAAACACACGAAAAAACCCCCAACAAACTATCCTTTCTCTATTGATTTGCTTCTTTCCACATTTGTTGAAAATTAATTTACAATATATATGTGGGCCTTTGTCTTGACTTGATTCTGCTCCATTCATTTACATGTCTATCCTTTTTCTTTCCCATTTTGTCTTGATTACTGTCAAGTCTTGAAATCAGGTAGTGTGGGTCTTCTGTGCTGTTTTTCTTTAATATTTATTTGGCTAATCTAGTTCATTTGCTTTTACATATGAAGGTTATAATCAGCTTGCTGGTTTCTACAAAAATTTCTACAGAATTTTGGTTGGATTGGTGTTGAATCTATAGATACGTCTGCGGATAGTGGACATCTTAACAATATTGAGTCTTCTAATCCATGCAAACATGGTATCTTTCTAAAAATTTCTTTCATCAGCATTTTGTAGTTTTTAGCATAGAGAGCTTGTATACATTTTGTTAGATTTATACCTAAGGTTTTTTTTCTGTTTATTTTTATTTATTTTTTTTTTTTGGTGCTACTTAGATGGTGCTATAAAAATTCAATCTCCAAGCAAAGATATGGGTGTGGTTCTTCTAAAAGAAACAAAACCATGCCGAGTATCAGAAATGACTTTTTTGCTATATGAATAAAGATGTGGAGATATTTTAAAAAATAAAAATTCATTCTCCAAATGTTTATTACTAGTAAAAATATGATTGATTTCTATTTATTTTGTTTCTTGTGACCTAGCTAAACTCACTTACTAGTTCTAATAGTTTTGTTGTAAATTCTTTGTGAATTTCTATGAGGACGATCATAGCACCTGCGAATAGACACAACTATATTTTATTTCCTTTTCTTGCTTTACTGCAGGCTAAGATCTCTAATATGATAATAATTAAAGTACCAATATCATTGCCTTGTTCTTAATTTTAGAGGAACAGCTATCAGTCTTTCATCATCAAATATGAGTTTAGCTGTTGGATTTTTATAGGGGGCCTTTTAGCAGGTTGAGAAAGTTCCATATTTATTTCTTTTTGATGAGATTTGGAAGTTTGTATTCTTTAAGAACTTTGTTCATTTTATCTAATTTGTTAAATTTATAGGCACAGAATGGTTTATGTCTTTATTTTCTTTTAATGTCTTAAGTGTCTGTAATGATGTCCCCTCTTACATTCCAGATATGGGTAACTAGTGTCTTCTCTCTATTTCTTGATGAATTTGGCTAGATGTTTATCAACTTTGTTGATATTTTCAAAGATATCTTTTTTTCCTCATTTCAATAGGGTTTTTTTGGTTTTGTTTTTTGGTGTGGTAAAATGTACATAAAATTCATCATTTTAATCTCTTTTAAGTGTACATTCACATCGTTATGGAGCACATTAATTTTCAGAACTTTCTCATCTTTCCCATTTGAAACTCTGTATCCATTAAACCTTAACTCCCCACCCCTCTCCCCCCAGGCCCTGGCCACCACTATTTTACTTTCTGTCTCTGTTAAGAAACATGTTACTATATATTTAACAAAAAGGGTCAGTAGATTTTTTTCAAAGACTATGAGAGAAGACAACAAGAAGTCTAAAGACTTGGGGCTTTGTCCTAGCTCTACCCCTTGCCAGATCTGCAGATTGGGACAAGTTCCTAATCTCCCTGAGACTTGATTAAATAGATAGCATAATACCTTCTGCAAGTAAGTCATTAAAGGAACCTTGGGTAGAGCTGGGAGAGAATCTCTTTATTTGGGGAAAATGCTCTAGAGATGACAGGATTTCTGAATGTGTTTGGATGAAGAGGGATTTAATAAAGTCACAGTCAACTTGAGAGTATTTTTTTAGACAGAGAATTAGAATACATATACAAATCAGTGACTATATTGTAAGAATGCAAATAAGGAACTATGAGGCTTCAACTAATGCAGAAGGCTGGAGAGAAGATTCAATTCAATGGAGCTTGAAGACCAATCGGAAATAGGAAACAGAAAAGGGAGAGGTCTAGGACCACTTTCCTGGTTCAGAATTGGCAGTTCCTGTCACTGAGATCTGGAGATACGGAGGGGCTGGCTCATAAGTAGAAGATAATATCTGTTTCAATTAATGTTGATTTTTGAGGTGTGCATGGCAGACAAAGGTGGAGGTGCCAGTAGGTTTCATGATCTATGTGTTTGGAGCTCATGAGTGATATGGGGTAGGGATTTGGAGGGCACTTGCAGGTGGAGCCACAGGTGTGGGTGAATGTTGACCCTGAAAAGCAGGCTGTGGGCAGAACCCTGAGATGATAGTGAGAATGCTTTCCACTGTTAGTAAGGACAATTTCAAGTATAAGTGGGTAAACTGTTATCTTACATAGCAAGATGATAGAGTTAACTCAGTCCTTCTAAAATGGAAGGACTTGGATTCTTTCAATTTTTCTCCTCTGCCTTGACATTTTGACTGTCCAAAGACAGAATGGCTTTCTAGTTCTAAATGGTTGCTGCAGTCCAAGTATGCCATGAAGATGATTAATTCCTGGGTACCTGTTTGTGTCTCTTTTTAGGAATAAAACCCTTACCCAGATACCTCCTGTTTGTTGCCAAAACAGTGGTCACGTGCCACTGGAGGCTCTGCCCACCTCGGCCCTGCTGTCTCTGGCCTGCTGTGGCTGAAGGAAAACGCGGGGGCAGTAGCCTCGTCCTCTTTCCTGGGGTTGTGGCTTAGGTTCAGCACGGTGCAAGGGTCAGAGCATGTGGTTTCTGATTAAGTTTCATCATAAGCGAACCTACTGCTGAGCAGCGGAAAACAGCAACGCAATCAGAAGCCGGCCTGCGGTGAAGAGGTGATGCATGGAGAGGGAAACAGCAGCTACACGTTTTTATCAGTGTTGATGATGGATGACGGGCGGGTTGGTACACACAGAGTAAGACTTAACTGGTGTGAAGTTTCCTACAAATGAAACCAACACATTAAGAAAACCCCCCAAACCAAAGACCTCAAAAAAGTTTCAAGGGAATCTCGGGGGAAAAGCCACCAAAAAAACAGAAAACCAAAAAGGAAGACCCTGGTCACCTGCTCATCCCCAAACAATCAGCAGCAAATGGATAAAATTATCATGGGGGGTGTACATACCTCCATTGCTGCAAAGAGGTCAACCTGCCTTGAAGCTCCTGGCCATTAGATACCTGAATAAAATGAAAGAAGTGAGGAAATGACTTAGATAGAAGCCAAGAGGCCTGCCCCTCCCTGGGGAGCATACCTAAAAGACAAGCAGAGGAAGAGATGCTTATAAATATTCAAAGGACACTGACATTAGGGGCCACAGAAGCCAAAGAAGAAGGGACTTGGGAAAGAGAACGTGGCTATTAATAGTTTTTATTTTATTAAATTTTTTTTTTCAATTACAGTTGACATTCAATATTATATTAGTTTCAGTTGTACAGCATAGTGGTTAGACAATCATATACTTTACAGTGTTCCCCTGATATTTCCAATATCTGACAGACACCATACATAGTTATTACAATATTATTGACTATATTTCTTATGCTGAACTTGACTCCCATGATTATTTGTAACTGCCAGCCTGTACTTCTCAATCCCTTTACCTTTTTCACCCAGTCCCCCAAACCCCTCCCCTCTGGCAACAGAGAACATAATTATTAAGAAAAATTAACTGATGAAATTAGAACAAAATCTGTAGTTAATAGTGTTGTACTAATGTTAATTTCCTGGCTTTGATAATTATAATATCGTTATTTAAGATGCTATCATTAGGGAAAATTAGGGAAAGGGTACAAGGTGACTACTATTTTTGCAATTTGCTGTAAGTCCAAAATTATTTAAACATTTTACAACAGTAATA
Organism: Furipterus horrens; assembly: GCF_987537825.1. NCBI lineage: Eukaryota > Metazoa > Chordata > Mammalia > Chiroptera > Furipteridae > Furipterus > Furipterus horrens. The sequence goes on along the minus strand of NW_028327178.1, from coordinate 50,277,340 downwards.
GTTAATGACTGAGTACTGGCTGTGTACCAGAATTGTTATAAGAAGTTCGCAGATACTCATTTAATCCTCATAACAACCCTATGAAGTAGCTCACATATAATGTTATCCCCATTTCTCAAATAAGGAAGCCGAGGCACACAAATAACCTACCAAATTATTACATAGCTAGGAAACAGGTCAAGATTCTAATTTGTACAATATTGCTTTGAAGACCCATTCCTCACCATTATGCTGTACTATTGCTCATGAAAACAGTCTTATTTTAAGGGCTAGCTTGACACTGAGGGTTATTTCAGGGGTCCGTAGGCCCTACAGTGCCCAGTGCTGTAGAGACATCAGCATGCTAATGCTCATCCATTCACTGGGTTTCAGCACAGGTAGGTTGTCGGTGACATTGGCGAGCTGAGTATTGGTTGAGTTGTGGTTGGGAGCCAGGCAGCAGTGGCCGGAGAAATGAACCTGAGATGTGAGAGTGGAGATAGAAAGTGTGAATAGATCCTCGAAAAAAAAAACTAGCTGGAGAGGAGAGGGCAAGCTCCTGCTGGTGTCAGAAGAAAGCTTTCCCAACTTGTGGAAATTGAGCTCGTTTTTTTTAAATTATTTATTTATTTGTTTGTTTGTTTATTTTTTAGAGAGAGGGGAAAGGAGAGAGGGAGAGAAACATCACTGTGTGGTTGCCTCTCACTGGCACCCGCAACTGGGGACCTGATGTGCAACCTAGTAATGTGCCCTGACTGGGAATCGAACCAGCAACACTTGGCTCGCAGGCCGACACTCAATCCACTGAGCCACAGCAGCCAGGGAAATTGAGCTCATTTAGGTCCAGGGAACAGGCAAACTTGAACATGCAGGAGAAAGGGGAAAGATTGGATGGACCGTGTCTGGGGTGACAAGCAGGGACCTCCATCCAGTGCACACGTAGGGCACACATTCCCCTGGGCACCTGATGTTCTGTGGTCAGAGGTGGGTCAGCTGAGAGTGATGAGAGGCAGCAGGACCTTGAGGAGACCACCTGTGTGGTGATGTCTCAAAAGTTCTGTCCCCGCCTGGCAGAAAGAAGGCAGACCCAGCCAAATGGAAGTAGGGCCAGTGGTCTTTGGCCTCATTTTCCTTCTAAACCATTTTCCTACCTTATTTCCATGATTTCCCTCCAGGCAATCAATGCCCTCCTGCACCCTGCTCTCTCCTCCTCAGTTCACAGCAAGATCCAACGTCTAGTTATTTGTACTTGTGAATAACCGATTACAATTCGATGGGAATCCAAACTAACAAGTTATACTGAAACCATTTGCTTTGAATTATGGAAGGAAAAGCTGTTTTCTATTTTAACAAGATAGTTAGAGATCATTAGTGGACAGAGGGGCCCCTGAGGTAACTGTGGGTTTCACTACCTGAACCTAAAGGTAAAGCTGATGACCCCTAGGGACTGACTGGTTTGAGACACACTAAGACCAGTCTTCATTGGAGCGTTAGCACTAGTCTGCCTGACAAGGTAGCATTCTTTGTCTTTTAAAAAACCTTACATTCTTTGATATAATGAAATGCACCTCATTTTAATCACAAGACTTTGTTGAATTGTATTTGAAGTGGCATCAGAAAGGTCTGCAATTTTTTTTTTTTTTTAAGAAAGACACCTAGTAAAATTAGGGGCTTTATTGTTAATCTTGCCAATCAGAAGTTAAAATACCCAATCACTGCAATCAGCCAATAATAGTGATTACGTTTTCTCACTGCGTTGAGAGCTCCTGATGTCTCAGCTAGGAGACACTTGTCATCTCATTGGCTATGCACGGTCAGCTGTTTTTGCCAAAGCAGGTGCATTTGGGGTGGTTTACCCTCTTCTTAGTTTGTCAGACAGGATTATGATTTGAGACTGTGGAACAGAGATAACTAGTTCATAAATGGATCAAACTCATCAGTTCACTCTTTCTAAAAATACAAAGGCATATTTCAGAACCGTTCTCAGTAATAATTTATTAGAATGAGATATGTTTTAGGTTTTGTGAGTGCATGCAGACAGTTCAACTACATTTCCAGTAGTTGCCTGTCTCTGTCATGAGAACTGGTTAATCAAACATTTACAGGAGGCAGCCAGGTATTTAGGAAGCTATAAGTGATTGGGACAGGTAGCAATGCATGCTTTACTATGTACAGTCTACTCTTACGAAGGGTCCCTTGGGTTTTTGAATACTCTGTTCCTTATGTCTGCCTTCCCACTAGTCAATAGCCTACTCATTCCTGAAGGCCAAGCCAGAATATTCCACTTTTCACTGTTGCCCATACTGGCCTTCGTTCTGTCTCCTCTGCCTCTCAGGACTGTGTATCATCTGTTCTTTCATGACAGAAGCTGTTTCGTACTCCAGTTATGGGCCTGTCTCCTGCACTTGACAAACTTAAGGGCAGTGACTGTTGTATCTATCTTGACTGTATCTCCTACAGCACTTAAGCACAGAATCTTTAATTGACCAACCACATAATACATTTCAATTCTGTTGACTACAGTATTGGAACATGAACAGCAAACCTGTGTATCATGTCCTGTAACTGCAGTCTGCGGACTTAGATACAACTTCCAGGTAATAAATAATCTATATGACATGTACTTTCTCTCTCTCTCTGGTAATGTAAGTCACTCATAAAAAAACAAAACTAATTTTAGGTAGTTTTATAGTTAAGAGACAAACAGGACTAATCTCTTTGTTTTATGCTCATCAACTAATATTCACCCCTCAGTTCCAAAACTCAAAACTTTAAACTATTAAATTAAACTGCCTACCAACTTGAAATATCACTTCAAGATCCAGAAAGTAAAAAAAGGGAAGGGATAGAGTCGTACATACAGAATAACTCTTGTTATTTCCCCACTGCATTCAAAGTAATTCAATCCACTATTAATTCTCCATGAAGATAAACTCCAACTAAGTTTAATATCAAGTTCACGAACTGAAAATACTATTTTTGGGCCATAACAGAATCTACAGATCTTGGAGTCTTCATGGATTTTTACTTGTACATTCTTGGATTTTGTTCTTCTCCATTTACATGGGTAAGTCAACATTCATTTTACATCTGTATCTACTCATCTCTCACCTTCTGTGAGAAACAAATGAGCCATTAATCTAAGACAATGAGCTATAAAAACAATGTACTTTAAAAATCAAGACAGAAGTAATTGAGTTTCAGCTTATCACATATGGCCTACTGGGTCACGATGTGGGCAAGACATGCCACCAGTCATGAGAACCAGCTACAAAAAGGATATTAACCAACCCCTAAAAAATTGTGAAGGATAATAGTATAGAAACTGAAAGTCCTAGTCCCACTGTCACAAAATCCTACTTACTGGAGGAAAAACCTACAAGTATACCAGGGAACCAGAGAGCAAAAATGTAACCAAACTTAACAGCTAAATAAACTACACTAACACTTCTTGCAAAGTCCTACCTTTAATCCCCAACTGCTCTACTGAAGAATGGTACTTTTGTTAATACTACAGCTAACAGCAACAAATGTAGACGCTAAGTTTGAATTGTTAATAGCAAACATATCACTGAATTAGCCACAAATGCCCGTGGCAAACTTTTTTTTTTTCTTAAACTCATCTTTGAGAATGTTTCCTGAGACCACTCCTGATACCAAGTAATCTAGCGGTCAGGAAAACAGACATAGAGGCATCATTAAACAGAGGGACTTAATACAGTGAACTAGCTAGTTGTTAAAAAGCTAAACTGACAAAGAGGGAATGCTAAGGAAATTCAGAGATAAACAACCCAAGGAAGCAACTGCTACTCCCAGGGCTGAGAGGCAAGAATGGAGAGAGGGTGTTGCCAAAACTTGGAAGTTGAGGAAGGATCCTGCAGGCTGGCCTGGCCTTCTGAGCTAGGGTGTGGCATGGCAGGTGATCAAATACTGAGTAGGAACAGGACCTGGTGGGGACACGGACTTATTAGGAGGGTTGTCTAGCAGGTGCTAGGATGGCCTGGATGTGTGGCCCAGCAGGCAGCGCTAACCAGCCCCAATGCTGTGTTATGCCCAGTGGGGTGCAGTGAGGCTGTAGCTGGGAGGGCCTATGGGAAGCTGGAAACTGGAGCCAACTGTAGGCTATTACTGCAGGGAGCGGATAGGAACAGAAAGATGGCAAACAAATTTCTCCTTTTTCTCCTCCCAAATCCCTGTTTCTCTGATCAGCAGGTCTAAGAGGACGAGAAGGAGGATCTGGCAAACCCTTTAGTCTCAGCCCTGAGAGCAGGCATGGAGGTGACATTAACAGGTAAAGCGCTGGCACAACCCATTACTAATTGCTGAACGATAAAAGGCAGGTACATTGGAAATTTTGTGTTCACTTTGTCAGTATAATACTGAAAAAGTCTCCTTGATGAGATATTCGGTCATTTTCAAAAGTACAATTCAGTGGCATTAAGTACATGCACATTGTGGAACCATCATCACCATCCAGCTCCAGAACGTTTTTCTTAATTAAAAAAAATAAAAAAAAAAAAATCCTCACCCAAGAACATGTTTATTGATTTTAGAGAGAAACAGAGACCTTGGTGTGAGAGAAACATCAGTTGGTTGTTTCCTGAGTGTACGCCCCAGCTGGGGCTCAAACTCACAACCAAGTTATGTGCTCTGACTGTGGATTGAACCCACCACCTTTTCCGGTGTACAGGATGACGCTCCAACTTAACCAGCCGGCCCGGGCCAGCCAGTTCCTTCATGTTTTCATCATCCCAAACTAACTCTCTGTCCCAGTTAAACACTAACCCCTCAGTCCCCACCCCCATCCGCCTGCCCCTGCCAACCACCATTCCACTTCCTGTCATTAAGAGTAAACTACTCTAGGTCCCTCATATAGTTGGAGTCTTAAGTACTATCTGTCCTTCTGTGACTGGCTTATTTCACTTAACATAATGGCCTCAAGGATCAGTCATTTTGTAGCATGTATCAGTTTCTTTCCTTTTAAAGACAAGAATTTTCCATTGTTGAATATACCATTTTTGTTTATCTGTTGATCTGTTGATGGATAGTTGGTATGTTTCCACCTTTTAGATCTTAGGATAATGCTGTTATAAACACAGTGTTTAAGTACAATGTTTTTTTTTAAGTATATTTTATTGATTATGTTGTTACAGTAGTCCCATTTTTTCCTTCCCTTTGCTCCCCTCCCCCAGTACCCCCCTTTCCCTCCAGCAATCCCACCCCCCTTAATTCATGTCCATGGGTCGTGCATATAAGTTCTTTGGCTTCACCCTTCCTATATATTCTTAACTTCCCCTATTTTGTACCAACCGATTATGCTTCTTAATCCCTGCACCATTTCCTCATTTCTCCCCCTTCCCCCTCCCAGCTGGTAACCCTCCAAATGATCCCCATACCTATGATTCTGTTCCTATTCTGGTTTGCTTAGTTGGATTTTGTTCTTATTTTTTAAATTCAGTTGTTGATAGTTGTGTTTGTTGTCATTTTGGTGTTCATAGTTTTGATCTTCTTTTTCTTAAGTTCCTTTGACATTTCATATAATAATGGCTTGGTGAGGATGAACTCCTTTAGCTTCACCTTGTCTGAGAAGCACTTCATCTGCCCTTCCATTCCAAATGATAGCCTTGCTGGATAAGAGTAATCTTGGTTGCAGGTTGCCTTTCATCACATTGAATACTGCTTGCCAGTCCCTTCCTGCCTGCAAAGTGTCCTCTGAGAAATCAGCTGATAGTCCTATAGGACTCCCCTTTTGGCAACTCTGCCACTCTTGCTGCCCCCAGGACTCTGTCTTTATCTTTCACCTTTGGCATCTCAATCGTGATGCATCCTGGTGTGGTCCCCTCTGGGTCCAGCTCACCGGGACCCTCCATGCTTCCCAGACCTGTGTCCATCTCCTTCACAAAATTTGGGACATTTTCCTCATCTTTTTCAATTCTTGCTTCCTCATTCTGCACTGGTTGACTGTTTTTTTCTTCCTTATGTTCCACTGATTTGAACCCCAGTGTCCTTCCCTTCACCATTGGTTTTGTGTGAATTTTCCTTCGTTTCACTTAGCATAGCCTTCACTTCTCTTAAGCGTTTGACATACTCAAGCATATCTGTCAAGCCTGTGAGCACCTTTATCACCAGTGTTTTGAATTCTGCATCTGTTAGGTTGTCTGTCTCCTCATCTGTTAGGTTGGCTATCTCCTTGTCACTTAGTTCTCCCACTGGAACCTTGATCTGTTCCCCCTTTTGGGCCATACTTCTCTGTCTCTGCATTCTGACAGGCTCCTGTGTTTGTTTGCCTCTGTGTCCCAAGTAGAGCTGCTGCTCCTATTACATTGTAAGGGGCAGAGCCTTAGGGATTCATCAGTACAGGGCGACCTGTTTCACCACGTTGTGGTGCTATATGTGGGGGAGGGGTCTGAGAGGGAACAATGCCTCCTGCCCAGCACTCACCGCACTTCCAGGCAACCCCCCATCCTGACCTCTGCACTGGACCAGCACTCCTCCAGCTGCCACCCTGGCCGCCATCCCCAGAGTGGGTGAGTCTGCAGACACTCCAGGACCGTGGAGGTCCTCTAAACAAGCAGACTCTGCTGAGAGACTGGAAGCCTCCGGCTCCACCCCAACCCCTACCGGTATACACAGTCAGAAGCAATGAGGCTTGACTTTCCCCAGTGCTGGGACCATGAGCCGCGAGGTCCGGTGAGGAGCCGGGAACGCTCCCCAGGTGTCCCTCCTGACCTTCCAAAACGTGTGACTGTGCTTTCTGTTGGTCCGCTGCCACTGCTGCAGCCACCACACTGCATCCCCTCTGCCCCAGCCCCGCCCCCCCGCCTGTCTGGATAAGCACCTCCTCTCCACATCTGTCTGCTGGACTTCTATGCAGCCTGACCCCCTGGAACCTCTGGTCGCCTCCAGACTTGAGGGAGCCGTATTCCTTCCTAGCTGTGGAGGGAGATGCAGCGTGCCTGTAAGTACAATATGTTTTTGTTGCTGCTTTCAATTTTGGGGAGGAATATACCGAGAAGTGGAATTACCAGGTCACACTATATTCTGTTTAACTTTTGAGAAACTCCCAAATTATTTTTCTATGGTAAAGAGCACTGTGTTATTCTTGTCTAAAACACTCAAAAGATTAAGAGGTGGCATATCTGAAGAATACTGTCAGATAGTCAATTTACAATTACACAAATAAATGTGGCAACTCAACCATTATTCATAAATACAAAATTTTATTTGCACTTCATTAGTGTAGAAAGACCACAATGCTTTTCATATCACAACACTCAAGACACACCAAGTTATTCAAATACATAATTACTTACTTATCTCGACTAAACAAAAACAGTGCAGTTTAATAAAAAGTATACCAAAGATAGAGTTCACAAATTCATTATCAGACCAAAAAAGAAAAAGAAAAAAGAAAAACACAGTCTAAGCTTAATAGGAATAAGCTTCATCATAAGGGGGAGAAGTTTTATCATTAGAAAGGTATAGACTGTTTAGGCAAATACATGTTTTTTCTTTGATATAGTAAAATGTATCTCTTTAAAATTCCTTTAAATGGGATTTGTTTAGGACAGCAGCGTTGTTTTAAAATCTATAGTTTCAAAAACATTTCTTTCTTTATTGAATCTTACAGTTCTTAAAAGCATAAGGTATATCCATTCAGAAACTCTGAGAGAGACTCTGTGGCCTCAGGACCAAGTCAAATCCTACCCTCTAACTAGTAATATTCTACCATTACATAACAGTAATAAATAACCTTCAGTGATGGCTATGAATGGAGATTTGCTTTGTGGTAGAAACACTCCAATACTTCAAAGATGCTACAGCAGGGGGAAATGTAAATAAAGAAAAACACTTAAGATAGTTTTCTTTTTCCTTCAAAAAATCTTTAGTTTTACAAATTTTCTTTAAAACAGTAAGCAAAGCACCACATTCTTTCTTCTTATCAGAATATCTTCTGTCCTCATAATACAATTAACAAGGACAATTATTTATTTCAAAAAACATTATCCTTTCATTTCTCCCATTCTTCATATTAGAAGTACTACATTTCCCAGTATGTACACTAGATACTGGGATAATGAATGAAATATAATAGTTTGGAGGGATATATGTAATTTATAACCAAAACTTACCCAGAATTGCATATCTGCATATTTACAAGTTAGTGTATAGCTCTGACTTGGATTACAAAGTGCGAAAGGAAATTTTCAAAATGATTGTAGTGCAGAAAAGAACATTTTCCCCTTTCTAGGAATGATTTCCACTTTGTCTCCAAAGTAACAAATCAACAGCATCTGATGTGTGGTCTTGGTGGAGGCAATTCTGGTGGAATCTCAGGTTCTGGTTGTAATGAGAGGATACTATTGGACAACTCATTCCTTAAAATATCCAGGGGCATCTTGAGAATAAACAAGAGACAAAAATACATTTTAACTATATAATGTATATGTAAATCACCTTATACAATTACATAAGAATAAATTATTTTTATATAAAGCTCTCTAATCACCAAAGTTTAACTAGACATTCAAATATTAAGCCAAGAAACAAAAACCAGGTTCATGGTGCACTGTGTCACCACACAAACACTGCTCAGCTTACTTTATACCCTGTGGTAGAAGAGACAAGACAGACCTCAAACACATGTATTTTCCACAACCTAGTATAATGGAAACTTAGTGGGTACAGCATTAGTAAAGAAAGAAATAACCTCTCTAATAAAACCACAATTTTATTAGAAGCTTCTAAATTATGTTTGAACTGAGCAGATAATATGTAATAATAACCTAAAGTTCTTATTAAAAATTTTTTGAATGTAAGCTTAAAGATGCCTGAAGAAATTGATGCTGTTCAGTGACACTGTCTAGCAATTTTCCTGGCACTCAGCATCATGGGAAAGGCTTTAGCAATGGAATCAGCATCCCGCTAGAGCAGAGCTCTGAGTGAGGCAAGGAGCGGGGCTTCTCAGTTAACACATGTGCATGTTCTGCTAGGTCTCCACTGTCTGTATCTAACTTAATCCTTGTGGGGAAAAAGGGGCAAAAAGAAAAGCAAATGTCAAATAAACATAGCACACTGTATACCAGCTCCAGTCACTCCACCAAACTGTATTTAAAGCTAAGCAAAAGTACTGGACATCAATACCAAGGGTACTGAAAAACCACTGGGTGGGAAGTGGCTGCCACAATAGCTGGCTGGCTAAGTTCACCTGGTTCCTATTACTGATGAAAAACTGCTGTACTTCTCTTTTGAAAAAAAAAATTCTCAACCAAAGAAATAATAAAGGAAACAACAGGTTTCAGATGAAATACTTTCATGTAGATCTATACATATTTTTTATACCTTTTTCAGAATATCATCAACAAGTTTCAGAAATATTTCATCCACATTGAAGTTATCCTTGGCACTTGCTTCACAGAACCGCATCCCAGTTATCTGCTGTGCAAACTAAGGAAAACAATTATTTTTTCTCTGTGTGGGGTGCAATGTAGTCTGATGGACGAGCATGAGATTATGATGGGGGAACCGTACCTTCTGGGATTTAACTTTAAGGGAAGGGGTGGACTAAAGGTTTGTAAAGACCCATTTATGCTTAACAGTCAAGTTCACAAGTGTAGCAAATCCCCACATTATAGGTAAATGACAGAACAAAATCACTCCAATGATGCTAGGACTTTCAAGCCCAATTTTCTAGAACTGCAACGTATCTGACACTTAAAATGTGAATATCACTGATTCTCCAAGAAAGGTTAAAATACATTAGCATAAGAGAAAATCATGAAAGCAATTTTACACTTTAAAATTATGTTTTTTGGCTCTGTCCGAGTACCTCAGTTGGTTAGAGCATTGTCCCAATGTGCCAGGTTGTGGGTTCAATTGGGCACAGCATGTACAAGAATCAACAAATGAATGCATGAATAAGTAGAACAACAAATCGATGTCTCTCTGAATAAACTGTCAGGTAGATAATAATGCATCATATACTAATGTGATTTTTTTCTTCGAATTCAAAATGGATTTAAGGAAGCAAGAGTTAAAAATAAAAGCAAACATGAGAAGGATGTGATTAAGTGGTAACTGTATAACTATTTCATAATTAAAAAAATAAGTAATCTATTAAAAGAAAAAGTGTATCAACTGTTAAATGTACAAAAGTGTAGGAACTGTGACTTCTTTCTCCTGTTCCCCAAACTTCTCTCACCTTTTCACCTTGCTGTCTGGTGATTTCTCTCTCAGTTTCACAGTCCAACTTATTTCCAACTAAGAGAAGTTCTGCATCTTCTGAAGCATACTGTGGAATTTTAAAAGAAGCTGCATTTCAAAAACGGGTATTGTCATATACTGACAGGAAATGTCAATCAATTCAATATTTCTCACTTAATTGTTCATTCACTCTACAAATCTCTAAGCATCTCCTCTGTCCCAGGCAGATCTAGTTACCATGGTGTGTCGGATGGCTCACAGCCTTTTTAGGCAGCAATGTGGTCACAGGCACTATGAACTACAATGTTCTTAGTCTGACCAATAATTCCTTAGGGAACTAAAGAAATGATTCAAAATACAGGCAAAGCTCTATAGTACTTAAAAATGATCGTCCATAAAAAACTGTAAAAATCCAACAAAACAAAGAATTAGATAAGTTAAGGTACATGAAAGAATGCAGCCATTAAAAAAATGCTTTGGAAGAACACTTAATAACATAGAAAGGCCTTCATGATAGAATATTTCTTGAAATAAGTAGGATGTGACATTAAGTGAAATATAAAACCAATTTGGTTTTTCAGAATGGCAGAAATGCAGATTTAAAAAATTTACTTTTGTGCTTTGATTTTCCAAATATTCAATAATGAGAGTTATCATTAATTTTATCATCAGGGTAACAGTAGTTAAGCTACATTTCTAAATTTTTAAAAATGTACAGGCACAATAGAATTTCTCTTTAAAAAAGTTAAGATCTCTTGAATAACTAGTTTAATTTTGTATTCTAAAAAATTATTTGAGATAAACTGCAATAAAAGGCATCTGAATGATGTGACCTTGGCCAGGTTATTCAGGGTCTTGGTCTTCTTACTAGTAATGCACAGGTAAGAGGAATAGGCTGGTGTGGAGTAAGAACAGTGCCTGCCTGGTACAGAGTAAGTACCCAAGAATGACTGCACTTACGCAAAAAAAAAAGAGCAAAAAGCAAGAATCAAGTATGAAAGCGAGGAAAGCACTAAACCTCAAGACCTGGGCAGAGTCACAAAATGAAGTACCTAAGGGGGCCCTTAAGGTTGAGGCCATTGCTTTTGGTTTTAAATTATTACATTCTGAAAAATGGAACCAGCAATTAGAACTTCCCCTTTCTAATTTCCTTAGGAGCATACTCTGTGGCTCCAGCATGGGAAGAAATCAGTATTCAGCGACACACACTGCAGAACCAGCCTCCCACCCCATTCATTTCTGTAACCCTGGACCCTAACACATTTTCAAAGAGGCACACATTGACGACAGCCTTGATAAAACTGGCAAACCTCCTCCAATGTTATCTAACAGATGGGTTTAATACAAGTTGTAAGCAAAAATCCAATTTATAATGTATTAAACGTGCTTGTTATGCAAAGGAACATCAACTTATTGCATTAAGGGGAAGAAAACTCAAAATGTGGTCATTGGATACCACCACATCTCACCCCGAACTACTGTCTTCTGAATGTATTATTACGGGCACACATTTCTTAGTGAGGAACCCATACTTTACATTCATCATATAGATACAGGGTATCTATATACAGCTGATCATGAGCCAAAAGGGAAAATCTCCTGTTCAAAATGAGAAACTAAAGGACACCTACAATGTTAAAGGCAGACATCCTGTGGATGACCGAGGCCCCTGGGGTGTCCATAGACCCTGACTGTGGAGAGGGCCATCTCCTCAAGGTTGTTTCTTGGTAGACACTCACAAAAGTGAGCATCCATGCAAACTTGCTGCAGATGAGATGCCCTTTTATCTATTCCACCAGAGTAGCCTAATATTGTGGGATGAGCACGTTTGGGCTTTGAAGTCGGCCCAGCGTACCAGAATAAAAAGCCTGGGTTTATTATTCATAGGCTGATTTTGAATAACTGATGTATATACCTACTTGGATTAAATGACCTTTAGTATGTAAAAGCATATGCTTCATAAATATGTTTTTTCCTTCTTTTTATAAGGTTTAACACCCATGAGCAAAGAGCTCACATCTGAGGGAAAAATGCAACACTTACCTTATCGATCATCTTCATCCATTTTGGCAAATCATCAAATGTCTCCTTCTTAGTAATATCATATACTAATATGATCCCCTTGGCACTTCTGTAATAAGCTGAGGTAATGCTGTTGAATCTCTCCTGACCTGCTGTGTCCCTAAGAAATAGTAGCAAAAAAATCAGTTCCCAAACAGAACCACAGTAAGCAACTCTACACTCCAATGCACACACAGAGCACAGTGGCCCCACCAGACTTATTCTTTCTAGTCACCAGGCAGCTCTTCACGTCTGTGCATGTTCATTATTATCAGTGAGGATAGCTCAGAAAAGCTTTTCTGAGCTAGTTACACTGAAACAAAAGTGGCTCACTTAAGCTAATATTAACTTTGGAATGAATATTTTGACATTCTAGCAAAAAATTATGAAAGTATGAGGTAACTCAATAAAATAAATTACATAAGTAAACTTGACCACACTTTTCTCCCACACAAAGCCATAAACTTTGCTAGAGAAGCTTCTAAGTCTCCAATCTACTACACTGTGATGAAAACTGTTATGGGAGGAATAAGAGGAATAGCAAAAATGAACAAGGAGTTAGACTAATACTCAACTTCTATTTTTAAGTCAAAGTATTATGCTCAAGTTGATGTTTGTATGTGCGAGAAAATGTATGGATAATCATTTAAACTATTTAAGTCTAAAATTCTCCTTTAACCAACCTCAATGGCTAATATCTGATTTTGTTGATAGAATCCTTCCCTACTGAAAAATGCTACAGAATCAGTCTTGTTAAAATTTCTTAATCCTATTAAACAGATTAAGTGTTCAAAGAGAAAGGGAAGGAAGATTCTAAATAGGTTTACAAATACAGTAAAGTTCATTATTCTCTGACTGCTATCTAAAAATTTAAGGACTATTTAGTCTCCAGGCTGAAGTTGATCACTTCAAGGTGAAGAATGACATAAGGCCACTAATAGTGTACAGAAGTTGGCTAAGACCTATTTTTTCCATCTAATAAGCCAAGAAACCACTTGAGATACATGAGGCCCAAGACAGCAGGGCTTGTGATCAGGAAAATAATTTCTCTAAAGATGATCGATAACTTAGCTTTTCCCCAAAAGCCTAACTGCTGGCATACTCCCAAGGGCCATGGTGGGTCATGGTGGAGTAAGCTAGGGGCAATGGAGTAACAAAAATAAGGTTCCTCACTGCTAGGCTGTTCAGAGCCTGGAGCAGGGTAGTGCGTGAGTTAGGGGGAGAGAGTGGGCAATGTTTTCCAAATGCTTCTGACTGAGGTGCAACTTGTGTGACTGTTTCCCTGAACCTTTGGCAATGGTACTATAATTTATGGCTTCATTTAGATTGAACTTATCATCAGTTAGTGCACATTACTGATGTTATGCCAAACAAACAAAAAAACTCGTTGGCAAATTCATTTCACATAAAAAAACAAAGCTGTTTGCTTTGTTCCAGAGGACGTAAGAATCCCAGGCGCCCCTTGACTGGAAGGCCCAGGAGAGCCAAGGCTGGTCCGCTTTTGTCCATCAGGGTCCAGCAGGGTGCTGGAGTAGCTGTCAATAAACGTGTACTGAACAAAAGGTTACGTGTTTAAAACGCAGAAAGCTGATGCCATTTCAAGGCAAAATAAACTTTATGTTTTGATCCAGAACCGCCAAGAAACTGGAAAACTGCATATAATAGAGACAATTCTTCAGGATTTCTAAAAACAACTTAAAGACCACATTACTAATAAGCACCTTCAAGACAGGTGAGAAGGACTCAAATATCATTTCATTTTACATAAGGAATCAATGAATACAATTATTTCTAGAATCCTAGGTGTTAGGAGCATAATTAATACTTTCATACCAATAAAGAACTACATCTTTCAGAGTATGGTTTGCCACCCTATCACAATTTGTGGCTTGTTCACATTGAGATTTGACCACACAGTGTTCTTAATGTTTTAAAAAATATTGTGATGTTTAAATACTGTTAAGAAACAACATTTCTCATTCATTTCTATAAACATTTTTTAAAAGATTTTATTTATTTTTTAGAGAGGGGGAGGGAAGGAGAAAGGGAGAGAAAAGAGAAACATTGATGTATGAGAGCAGCATTGACTGGCTGCCTCTCACAGGCCCTCAACTGGGGGACCCAATCCCCATCCCAGGCAGCTGCCCTGACTGGCAATTAATTGGCCACTTTTGGGTTTGGGGGCTGGTACTCAATCCATTAAGCCACACTAGCCAGGGTACTCACTCATTTCTTTAAAAAGCAAAAATAACAGTTTCCTACTCTAAAATATGTGGTTAGCATAATATAGCTGCACCAAAAATTTAAACATCAATCAGATATAAATCAGATCTTTACTGGGCATTTTGGGAATTATGTCCTTGAATAAATCATTATGCTAAGAAATTTTCAAGTTGGCTTTTAGTGCAAATGAACTTCACATTCATTTCTGTACACATTCAATGAATTAGAACCCAGAGATTTGGGACTCAAGAACAGAGAAATTAGACGTAGTAGAAGTCTTTGAAAAACCATTTTTATTTTATAGTGGAAAGAACACAACATGAGATCTGCTCTTGTAACAGATTTTTCAGTGTAAAATATACCATTGTTATCTATAGGCACAATCATGTACAGTAGATATCAAAAAGAAGTTTTAATAAAAACCCAACAATCAAAGAATAGGGATAGTAAAAGGCCTTTGTTACATAGTTTAAAAACCCTGTTGCATGAGTAGCACACTTAGGAATCTTAGAAACATTAAGTTAGCTGTCTCTGATGGCATTAAGTCAGATATACAAAAAGAGAGAGACCTCTGACTTCCAGCCAAGATGGAGGCGTAGACAGACATGCTGCAACTACCCCACAAATAAGAAGGAATACAACTACCTCAAAACTAGAAACAACCAGAAGTTCCAGAAATATCAAACTACGTGGAAGTCCAGCAAACAAAGATATGAAGAAGAAATACTCATCCAGACAGGTAGGAGGGGTGGAGCCGGGCAGAGAGGACATGGTGTGGTGGCAGCAGCAGCAGCAGCAGCGGCACGCTGGCAGAAAGTGCAGTCACACATTTTAGAAAGTCAGGAGGGACACCTGGGGAGCGTTCCCAGCTCCTTACCAGACTGCGCAGCTCACAGTCCCAGCACTGGGGAAAATCAAGTCTCACTGCTTCTGACTGTGCAGACCAGTGGGGGTTGAGGTGGAGGCAGAAACTGCTGGTCTCAGCAGAGTCTGCTTGTTTAAAGGGCCTCCACGGTCCCAGAACGTCTGCAGACCCACCCACTCTGGGAACAACGGCCAGGGCAGCAGCTAGAGGGGCGCCAGTCCGGTGCGAAAGTGGGAGAGGAGCCTGGAAAAGGGGCGAGTGCTGGGCAGGAGGCATTGTTCCCTCTTGGACCCTTCCCCCACATACAGCGCCACAATGTGGTGAAACAGGTTGCCCTGCACTGATGAATCCCTACGGCTCTACCCCTTACAATGTAACAGGAGCAGCAGCTCTACCTTGGACGCGGAGGCAAACACACACAGGAACCTGTCAGAATGCGGAGACAGAGAAGTATGGCCCAAAAGGGGAAACGGATCAAGGTTCCAGAGGGAGAACTAAGTGACAAGGAGATAGCCAACCTAACAGATGCAGAATTCGAAACACTGGTGATAAGGATGCTCACAGGCTTGACAGATATGCTTGAGTACGGCAAACACAGAAGAGAAGAAGTGAAGGCTGTGCTAAGTAAAATGAAGGAAAATCCACACAAAACCAATGGTGAAGGGAAGGAAACTGGGGTTCAAATCAATGATTTGGAACATAAGGAAGAAAAAAATAGTCAAACAGTGCAGAATGAGGAAGCAAGAATTGAAAAAAATGAGGAAAACTTCCCAAATTTTTTTAAAGAGATGGACATACAGGTCTGGGAAGCACGGAGGGTCCCGGAAGAGCTGGACCCAAAGGGGACCACACCAGGACGCATCATGACTGAGATGCCAAAGGTAAAAGATAAAGATAGAGAGTCCTGGGGCAGCAAAAGAGAAGCGAAGAGTTGCCTACAGGGGGCTGCCTATTGGGACTATCAGCTGATTTCTCAGAGGACACTTTGCAGGCAGGAAGGGACTGGCAAGCAGTATTCAATGTGATGAAAGGCAACCTGCAACCAAGATTACTCTTATCCAGCAAAGCTATCATTTAGAATGGAAGGGCAGATGAAGTGCTTCTCAGACAAGGTGAAGCTAAAGGAGTTCATCCTCACCAAGCCATTATTATATGAAATGTCAAAGGAACTTACTTAAGAAAAAGAAGATCAAAACTATGAACACCAAAATGACAACAAACTCACAGCTATCAACAACTGAATCTAAAAAATAAAAACAAAATCCAACTAAGCAAACCAGAATAGGAACAGAATCATAGGTATGGGGATCATTTGGAAGGTTATCAGCTGGGAGTGGGGAGGGGGAGAAATGGAGAAATGGTGCAGGGGTTAAGAAGCATAATCGGTTGGTACAAAATAGACAGGGGGAAGTTATGAATCATATAGGAAAGGGTGAAGCCAAAGAACTTATATGCACGACCCATGGACATGAACTAAGGGGGGTGGGATTGCTGGAGGGAAGGGGGTACTGGGTGGAGGGGAGCAAAGGGGAAAAAAATTGAAACTACTGTAACAACATAATCAATAAAATATACTTAAAAATTAAAAATAAAAAAGACCTCAAAGTGCAAAACCTGAGGCAATGAGTCTAACACAAATAAGTGAGTAAATAAGATTTACAAAAAATCCCAATGAGAAAACATTAACTAGTTCACCACTCTCCATTTAAGGCCATTCCTTAAATTCCATCTTTTTGTGCCTGGCTCTATATGCTTGAGGTGAAAAGTATCTTCCTTTGAGAGACTCTCCCTTATTTCTAAAATATCTGGGTTCTGAACACTTTTTATATTTTCTATTTGTCTCCAAAGTTCTTTTGCTTGATTTATTCCCCCACTAAATGACCTACTGTCATATATGTTCAAAGAACAGGACAAATGAAATGCCAACTCTGTCCAGCAAGCATTTATGAAGTGTTACTATATGGCAGAACCACAGAAACCTGCATGGTCCTTCTCTTTCCTAAAAGCTAGGCAAGATACCAGTCTGGTAATGCTTTCTCTTTCCATGAACATGCAGAACCCTAATATTTTACCCTTTCCTCCATGAACTTGAATTTTCATTGTAATGATAAAGAGCTGACGTCTAGAGATTTGCACGTTATTAATGTCAGCTAAATCATAATTTACTGTAGCTAACATGTGATTTTACTATTATTTCTCTTTCCGCTTTTGGTATAAATAAATAATTTTTTAAAAAAAACCTGCAATTTTGTTTCCCCAATTTGATGCTTTGTAAATTCAAAGATTCTCATTTGTTGTATTTAATATATCCAGTTAAATGATACAATTACTAATTTGAAGGGCAGAAACCAATTTCAATATGTGAAATGCTCCACCTCTTCCAGGCACGGAATGAAAGGAAAGGAGTCTGATGTTATTATAAGAACACTGGTGAAATCAAATTCACCAACAGTAAAGAAGGCATGATGGACAGAAGGAAGGGCCCTGACATAAAGCATTTCAGGTCTTTGTTTGACAAAAGGCAAGAGACAAATTGCATGGCTTCAAGCTCAATTTCAACCCAATGGCTCTACATCACCATGTATTACTTCCAGGATAGCATTTCGATGTAAATTCATGTAACTATATTCTAGCACAAACATTTTAATTTTAGTTATACCCTGAGTTCTTATATACATACATGTAGAAACACTAAGTATGGAGATGAGAAAATGGTCCGTTTTCTAACCCCAGATAATCAAGGAACTGAAAAATGTGACTTAAAAATGTGACATTGACATCTGTAGCTTTTGGTACCTTTTAAACCTTTAAGAATCTATAGTAAAAATTCTTTTTTGACTGGCTAGATCCAGAGATCATTAAGAAAAAGTGCATTTCTTCTGACAACACCTCTCTGTGAAGACTGGCAATGCTCCCACGAATTGACCATCTACAAAAATCAGAGCAGAGCTATTATTAGCAGTCTCTTTGAAGAGCTTCTTCCAATTACATTGACTCCTCCTATACCGTCAACTGGTGGTGACAGTAAAGTGATGACAACATGTCATGGACAAGGCAGATTACAACAGCAACAGCAGGAAGTTGGCTGCTGACTCCAAAATAAGCCACGTGTGACTTTCAGTAATGAGCCACACTCCAGCACCTCCTTTCTACTTACAGGGTAACAGTAATGCCTTTTCCTTCAGGAAAAGACAAGTTCTGTTTCCTAACTAAGTCACCGGGAAAGATCCCCACAGAAAACTTGCAACCATTCTTTCAATAAATTAATGAATCTTGTCTTTCTTCCCTCAGTTACATTCTTCACCAATGTTGGAGAAGCAAAGGAATAATTATTTGGGGAACTGCAATTACATCCAAGAAAGAAGTGTTTCCAGGGTGCCCCATGCATTTCTTGGAACTGCACTATCACACTTTCCCCCATGGCCTGGGATTCATAAGGTAGGCCCTCTTAGATCAGATTCAAAGGCACCGAAGTGAGATTCCAGAAGTATCCAAGGTCACAGCACAGACTTCGGTGAGCAGAGCTCCAGTGAGGCACACAGCATTTAGAAACACTTCTGTAAAAACAGATTACTACTGTCTGAGATGAAAATTAAAGTATTACTACATTAATTAAGGTATGTTTTTAAACACAGGCCACCATGTCATCATTCAGACACTGCTGTCATCCACTAAGCAAGCTTCACAAACATTCTAATATTAGCTGTTTCTCCTCTGTGGGACAATCTGCATCAAAAAGTATCTCACCTACAGGTGCTATGTACAGAGGTGGACAGACTACGAATACTTTTAAAAATTGTCTTTACCTTAAAAAGCTTATAAAATTGAAAACAGCAGCTCAAGTGAAAGATATGTTGTTGCCATTTCCAGAGTTCAAAAAATGGGCAGCAATACACAAAGCAATTTGCTGCCTTTCCAGTCATGGGCTGATCTGATAATAAATATGCATTATTTTTGGTTATCAAATATTTAGGCAAGACTGTCAATGTTTCACAGTTAAGTTAAAACCAAAATATGAAAAACAAAAACACAAAACAGAAAAAACAACAAAAGCCAAAAAAATTATAGAAGTGGGTTTTAGATGACCAAATAAAGATATTACCTCAGACACCTCCGGTGGGCAAGCAATGCTGGTTCGGCTGCAGCTGTGCCCCAGACAGGGACACGGATGAAGAATGAAGGCATGGCACTAACACTCAAGCATTAGGTGACCGATGATGCCACAGATGAGGCAGCAATTAACGCAGATGAAAGCAAACACACACATGGTGGACAAACATTCAGAGCTGAGGGTGACCTGCCGAGAGGAGTTAGTAAGCTGAGTAAACTGCAGCTGTGTCGTTAACAACAAAAGGGCATTCTCAGAACACCACCAGACCTGATCCTGTCTCCACAGAGAGATGCCCCCGTGGGCTGCCAAGAGCCAGCAGAGAGCTCTTAAAGCTGAAAACAGTTGTAACACAGCTGGTTCGATCTTTCATATGATTACTAATATGAGAAAGGGGCTGTGGATTCATTTCCAGTTGATATTAATGGGGACTTACATCACATGGCATCAGCAATATAGCCCAAAGGAGTGTGTGTCCCCCACAGTGACAGTCCCACTGTGCCACCAAGGACAACCCCTGAGCTATCTAGAGATAATTTGGCTTTAAACTGTGCAAACCTGTTAAAACATACTGGAATTTCTTTGAACACTATCAAACAAAATAACTTTAAAAACATGAACACAGCACTTCTGCAATCATTTTGGTGATGACAGTTTTGTCAAATAATTTGAAAACAGAGGCATAAAGTCTTCACATTAACTATGATTGCTGTTCTTTGCACAACTCCCTGTGTACAAATGGAGTATGAAATAAGTAGACTCTTCTAAATTCTCTCTCACTGTTCATTTTACTTAAACATGAGCAAAGGAGAGGAAAAGCAGGAGAGGCAAACCAGCTCAAACAGTTAATCGTATTAGACAAGCGTATGGATTGTTAAACATGTACGGCAATTACTGGGTACAGATTTTCCACTCACCAGATCTGTAGTCTAATTTTCTTTCCTCTTAGCTCTACAGTTTTGATTTTAAAATCAACACCTGTAAATAAAACAAATGAAGATGAAGCAAAAACAATAAATATGCAATTTGTCAAAAAAAAAAAATCCCATTTATACCTTTTAATATCGTTATCAGGGCCCTGGCTAGGTAGCTCAGTTGGTTAAGAGCATTGTCCCAATACACCAAGGTTGCGGTTTTGATCCCTGGTCAGGGCACATCCAGGAATCAACCAATGAGTGCATAGATAAGGGGGTAAACAAATCAATAATAATTTAAGATCATTATCAGAAAAAGAAACAACAAAAAAACCCTAATATCACTAAATCTCAAAAGGAAAAAGGGAAAGTATGTCAGTGTCTGTAACTATCCAGTCATTCCAAACCTCAATATACAACTGTAAGTCAACCTATGTTATGTTTTACCCTGAACTATTTATGTAGCATTTACTATTTATAATACAATTTAAAAAATTTTATTTTTAATTATCATAATTTATAACTACCATAAGTTAAGCATACAAACTATTTAAGGTTACATTTAATAATTACATTAATAAATAAATGGCTTTAAAAGAATGTTATCTAGGGGAAAACTCTTACATAGAATACTGGAAACAATCTTGATTTCAAATAGCCCTAGTCTAAATTTAGATATTGTATTAAATCTTTTAAGCATTCACACAAAATTTAGTTACTATATAAACATAACTTCTTTATTGTATTGTCAACAGTGTGGAAGAGGAATTATTTTTTTTAAATCTACACATAAAAATTAACATACTCAATTTTTATTTATTTTAACATTAACAAGCAAACCACCATGTATCACTATCCCTTTCCAATTCAGCCTTTAAAGCTTCTGATAATTTTTAAACCAAATTTTCATTTGTGTATGCTACCTTATATGCTTCTCAGTTATAGAAAACTTAAATATTTCAGACAGTATTTTTTACACAATTTTCAAAAATACATAAATACATAAATAAACCAAAGGGATGCTGGTTAAATTTAAGATCTAGGAATATATTCTTGAAGGGAACTACTTCCTGACTGCTTCATAGGGTCCAGGGTCCCCATGCTGCCTGGCCTTCACCAAGCAGGGGCAACACGTCTGCCAGTGAGTGCCATGTGGCCACACAGAGAGCAGGGACCCCACTCCCAGGCTCTCATCTCAGGGAGCTGATGCAGCACTTCAAAGTTAGATGATGTTCTTGAGGTGAAGGGTAAGGCATATGACTGCCTTTATAATTAGTAACACACTGAAAACACCAATGCAATACCAAAGGACATGTTTACAACCCTGGGCAGATGCGGGGCAGTAGCCTTCATCCGCACAATACAGAGAAGCTGCAAGCACAAAAAGGTGACAAGAAAACAAATCTAGAGCACATTCTGTTACATTTCAATTCCTAATCTCCTACACCAAGATATAATTTAAAATGTCACCTAGTGAAACCTGGTTAATTCAATTTCACTTTCAGTTCTGGAACAAATTTGCTTTCTGCGAGTCAAATGACACTCTAAAGCAGTCCTGAAACAGGAAGCACATTTGGGCACCACCAATATCCTCGGAGATCCTTAATGGCTCAGCCATTAAGGATATAGTTTAGAGATACTCTACAAGGCACAAAAAGCAACCTGGAGGTCTTTGCTACCTCCTGATTTTAAAAGGGCACAGCTCAATGACAAAATACTTTACTGTCTTCCTTATTAGCATCAAGTTAGGACCTACTATGTTACTCTGTGATGGCAATTTACAAATCAAATTCATATTTTGTTATAATTACTATTCTATTTTACTTTTGTTTTTAGTTACTTTTATTTTTTAAGTTTTAGTTAAAGGAAATGCAACTTTTGTAAAATGTATCACAGTCACTGCTACTTTACTGAAAAGAACTGGTAGGTGATACTTGTGCGCTTGGCTTCAAATCAACTAAAAGAATCCTTTGAAACAAACATCCAGAGCAAATAACTTTTTTTTTCATTAGGCTGTTTTTTCTGCTAAGAATTGCTGAGCCTGAACATGTCAGACACGCTCAACCAACAAAAATAATTTATCCAACTTTAGCAGTCCTATACTAGGACTACATTGTAACCACAAAGTTTAGTAAGTAAAATAAAAGGAAAGGGTACTATTGTTCAAAATCAAGAAATAAGTGGTAATGTTATCATCATGTTTCATGAATACATTAATCTAGTTTTAGTGAGTAGATTAATGGAAAAGTAACTAACAGCAAAAGATAAATATCCAAAACTCCATAAGAAGATAAATATCTAAAACTCCATAAAAGTAAAGAGCTCATTAAAACAGTCCCTTCTCTTCACTGAGAATACCCTTTACATCTCACTGACACTAGGTGCCTTGTAATGACTTGGAAACTTAACTTTAATTTTTGGCTTAGAAACATATCCTTGTATCAAAGCATGACTAAACATTCTTAAAAACCTTCTTACACCAAGTCAAAAGTATATGTTAATGCTGTCTGTTTTAAATATTTATGCCCTGGTTGGTGTGGCTCAGTGGACTGAGCGCTGACCTGCAAATCTAAGGGTCACCGATTTGATTCCCAGTCAGGGCACATGCCTGGGTTTCAGGCCAGGTGTCCAGTTGGGAGCACATGAGAGGTAACCACACATTAATGTTTCTCTCTCTCTTTCTCCCTCTCTTCCCCTCTCCTAAAAATAAATAAATATTGGCATGTCACAGAAACTGTAATGATCCCAAATAAAAGGTTAACAAGTCAATAACAGCCTTAAATATTCAGATAGTTTTGGACAAAGTCCGCACAGAGAAGCTCCTCCTCACTGAGGAGAAATGCCTATGGCCTATGTTTATTAAAAAAAAAAACAAGGACAAAAAGGCTGGGGACCTCATTTCCATCCACAGCACCTGCTAAAAACCCTATTTCCTATAGGCCTCTTGACTAACAGAGTCCTACCGCCCCACCAGCTGATGGAGACAATCCCTGCCCACAAGGAACTCAGTCCTACCTGCGTAATCAACAGAACACCCCATGCACTTCCCCAAGAAATGCTTTCCTCTGCTGTCTTCTCTTAGAGAACCCCCTTGTCTGCCCAGAAACCTTTTAAGTCCTTAGTGATTTCCTATCTGAACCCTTATGATAGCCCCACCCCTTGTCCTCATTTCTCATCTGTGTTCCCAGTTGGACCAAAATTCTCTTCTAGCCCTTTACCACCTAGCTCCTTCTTTGTTGCTGGTGTTCTCTCTGAGGACACAGTCACCTTTGACTCCCAAAAGCTTAGGACACTGCCTGGCATACAGCAGTGGCTCAATAAGTCTGATAAATAACCCTCCCTACCCCCATCAAATGCTGGGTATGTAAGGAGAAATGATAGTATTTTTGTAAAAGTTAAGAGAAATTCAGGATTTAAGGGTTTTTTTGTTGTTGTTGTTTGTTTTGTTTTTTAAGCCCAAATAAATACCTAGGCAGTAAAAAGAAAGGGCAGATGTTCTGAGTGTGTCTGGTGGGCAGATCAGTGGAATGGGAGCAGTGAACTGCTGGGTTACCCAGCATACATACGTCATCCCCAAAATGGAATATTTCAGTTCTCATACAATTCCTATTACTGATGGTAAATCCATAGAGAATGGGGCAGTCTTAATATGCT